>NC_137879.1:28829676-28911377 GCF_963924005.1 Protomyctophum bolini | reverse complement strand
GTGGCCACTGACCCTCCAATCTCTTCCAGGGACTTCCAGGTTCGCGTAAAGTAAAAATTGAATAGCCAACGTATAAACGAATGGCACGGATGATTTCCCGGTATTAGTGGCTTAAATAAATTCCATGAGATAAACGTGTTAATGGTGCCAGGGGGAGAGCGGCAGTTCCATTGACCTTGTTTACATTACGTGCCACTGAGCTCCAGGCATGAGAGAAGTGGCAACAAGAACGGTTGGCAAGGAGGACGAGAAAGAAGCAAAGATAGAATATGGAGTATGTGGGATTAGGGGATGGCGGGGGGGGGGGGTCTGTCAGTTAAAACAGATTTGTAAAAAAGGCCAGTTGCCATTTACAAATCTATCAGCGGTTCCCCTGGCCTATAGGATGGAGGGATTAAGCTGTTTTACTATGACTGCTTTTGTGCAATGGAAGCCCCTGTGGGGGGGGGGGGGGGGAAGAGAGAGAGAGACAGAATCATCCAATATAAAGGAAAAAAACCCTTTACCTCTCCTATCTCTGCGTATCTCGTTCTCGCCTCTATCGCATGGCCTCCTATCTGTCTCCTGCCCTGCCATTTCCCTTATATTCAATTCATCTTTTTGTGCTTTCTCTCTCTCTCACCATATTCCATCCAATCTCTTGCTCCCTACACAGCAGCCTCTCTCTCTCTCTCTCTCTCTCTCTCTCTCTCTCTCTCTCTCTCTCTCATACATTTAGTCTTCTGAGATGCATCATACTCGCACAGTGGTGTAAAAGTAACTAAGTACATTTACTTAAGTACTGTCATTTTGAGGTATTTGTACTTTACCTGAGTATTTCCAATACTTTTTACTTCTACTCCACTATCCAAATATTGTACTTTTACTCCACTTTATGAATTTGAAAACTAGATTTAGATTATTATTATTCAGAATATTATTATTATTACAAAACATGAACCACTTCAGCCCTATATACATTTCACAATGTGTTGTGATGTGATGCATTGTGAGCATGTATATCTGCTATTATCAAAAGGTCTTTTTTATACATTTAGACATTCTTCATAATGAGTTCTTTCTACTTTTGGTACTTTTAAGTACATTTTGATGCCAATACTTTTGCACTAAAGTAAGTTTTGAATTCTGGACTTTTATTGTAACAGAGTATTTCTAAATTGCAGTATTGAGTACTTAAGTAAAAAAGTGTGAGTACTTTTGGAAATGTGAAATGTATGCAGGCTGCAGCTGCATCCTCATTTCCCGGCCCTGTTGGTGCGGCGGGGATACATTTCCTTCTCGCTGGCCTCAGCATAATTCCACCATCGAGGAAAGAAAGGCTGCAGTCGAGCAAGAGCAAAATAACGTTGAAGGCGTGAAAGCACGCACGGAACGAGTAATGTCAAGTAAAATGTATTCATATAGCATATGACGACAGGCACAGACTAAATGTCAGTTATTCAAAATAAGAGACGAACCAGGCAGATATCAAGCATATACTGTAACATATAGAGGTATATACTCTGATATCTGGCCTGTGATATAGGACTCTTTTGTGGCAACGCAGCCTCTCAGTGTAGTTAAGTTGCTTTCGGCTTGCTTCCTAATGTTGGTTAAACCAGTGGATTTCAAATAGGGATGCACGATTAATCGGTAGCATAATCGAAATAGGCCATGTCGGCCATAGAAATGCTATATCGCTATCGGAACAGTCTCAAAATAATACAGATTATTTTATCGTTATTCACCGTCTTAACATTTTTAAAGGAAAAATTTCAAAAGAATCATCAATGAGTTCAATATAAATCAACAGTGTCTAGTACCTCTAGTCTACAGCAAAAGCCAAATCATTATGATGTAATCTTATAAGTATGTTTTAAGTAGTGTTTTTCTACATTTAATTTGTGTACTCATCTCATTCAGTAGTGAAAACAGACACTTGGAAAAGGCTATTTATTGATTGATTTAGTACTTTATGAACAGGCTTTGGGCCAAGCCCCTATAGGGCCTAGGCTTGTTTCCATTGTGGTCCTCTGTATAATATCGGAATCGGGTCAGAATCGGTATCGGCAGATATGACCCTGCAAATAAGTGGAGATCGGATATCGGTCATAATTTCATAACCGTGCACCCCTAATTTCAAACATCATCATCTCAAGGACACCTAGAATAATATGTATTCATCCACGGACCCCTCATGTAAAAGTATTTTGTGATTATTTTTTTATTTTATTTCATTTTATTATTTTATTTACAGATCTACAAGCTCGCAATCTGGGTACCAGACGCACCGTGTTGTGCGCTGTGAGCTTTTCAAATATCCGATGCTTATGTGTTGCTTCTTTTGGGCTTGTTTTCATAGTTGCTTATTTCTGGCAACACTGGGAGCGGAGGCAGTGCGTTTTTAAATCAGGGTATAGCGTCTCCAGACTGCTTATCTCTCTGGCCACCACCGCTCGTCTGTTGAATCATCCGCGCGTTTTGATTCATATCCAGCAGGACGTTTTACTACTGGGGAGCGCGTTACCTCTCAAATTTAATGCCGACCTCCGTATCTTTTATTTATTGGAGAGGTGAAAGCTATACGGGGTACGGTAGCTTATAAAAGGGCCGGGTGATGACAACGGGTGCTGACAGGGGGGCTATTGGCACTTGTTTGATGGTATTTGTTTTTTAAGTGACTGATTTACGTGCATGCCCATTGGCCGGGTCCCCTCTCATCCCCCATCACCACACCCTCGCTTTTGCTGTTCCATCTTACAATCAACTGACATCTTGTAATGGTTGTCCAAATCAGTGCGGTTGTGGAACCACAAAGGGCTCCTAAAAGGATAGGCGGTCGAGGATTAAGATGATTTAGCACAGGGGTCTAAACGTTTTTTCAGGCCAAGGACTCCTTAGCAGAGAGAGGGAGAGAGAGAGAGAGAGAGAGAGACACTAACATCTCTTAAACCAAAAATACCCGGCCTACAAGCTGTGTTGTGACGTGTTGTGAGCTTGTAGATTGGTTATTTCCTGTGAATGTTCCATTCGGGATAGGGATGCTCACGTTCAAGTCGTTAATGTAAAAACAAAACAAAAAACTCCTATCACACAAACATTTGGTATATTATCGGCCCCCTGTAGTAACTCCAAGGACCCCTTGGGGGTCCCGGAGCCAATGTTGGAGACCCATGACTTAGCAGATCTCTCAAGGCTGGGTTAGCACCTCTGAGGGCCCCTGGGCACTCAAGCTCAAAGGGCCCCCCTGCAAATGCACGTGCGAACCTGTGGGTGCACGCAAAGCGCGCACATGAAGTTTTGGCCGTTTTGGGCCGTTTTATGCCAATATATTGGCCTATTCTGGCCGCCTACCACGCCCCAATGTGACAGTCAGGCAGCAACAAACACATTATTTGTATTTGACCCACATAAGCCAATGGGTGAGAGAATCAGTGTATTTCAGTATTTTTACCTTTTTTTGTCGAGTCACCTGACGCAGAATGAAAACAAAACAATGCTACTAGTATTTTATTCCACCAGAATCACCTCTCCAGACCTCACACAGCCCACAGCCCACCCACTTTGAACAACAGCCAATCTAGCACATTGTTGCTGCTTTACACACACAATTGCACTTTTCAGCTGCATTCTCACCAACAATAAAACACTATTTTGCTTTTTTGTTTGTTTTTGGATGGCCCCCTGGTGCCCAAGGGCCACTGGGCCCGTACCCAAACAGCCGTTATGGTAGATCCGGCCCTGAGGTCTCTCATTTACTGGAAGTCAGACCAATTTACACAACGAAGAATGATTCAGAATGAATATTCTCATTCCAGAGGAATGCCTATTATCTTCTTCACCCAGAGACCAGAGGCACGCAAGTTATGTTCTAAATTATAACTACGGCGACAACAGAAAAAGCCTGTTTGCTAAAGCATTTAAATTGTGATTCGTTTTTCCAACAGCGCTCTGCGTAAGTGAAATGGCGGCGCGTCCCTTGGATTGCTCCACAGAGGTGCTTCTCAAATGAATATTTTACACATGGCTCAATGCGGAGCCGACATGCGGTTTAAACTTCCACATAAAGCGGTAGCGACAGCTCCTTTTAACAGGGGGGGGGGGGGGGGGGTGGGTTGGCTGAGTCAGAGGAAAAAAGGAAACAGTAAAACAGTGGAAAAGAGGGATATGCAGGAAAACTAGGAAAGGAATTCAGTATTTTAGCCGTGACGTGAGCGCCCCCTCTAGAGATACTTCCGGGTCCCACTTTTGTGTCGCTTTTGTGTCCCCATAGAGTTAAACTGTGCCCCTCCGTCGGACTAAATCTGAGACGAAAACAACCACGAAAGTCTAATTTTACCGCTTTCCTTGCAACAACAAAGCTACTAGTCTCCCAAATCTGGCTGTGACAGGCCGTCTGCCCCACACTGAATACTATCGCTAAATCCTCATTAATGCAAACTAGATTCAACATACTCAACCCTGCACACATTCTAAATATGCCCCCGAAATATTTTACTGAGCAAATGGACTGTTACCACCTTCAATAATAATGATAATAATAGTCTTTATTGTCTCCACATCATATATTTTCTTCTTCATGAACACATACAGAACATTAATAATTCTACTCAAGTTGGAAGCATTAAGACGCATTTTAACCCACAATAGCTTCCTTTCTGAAAAATAACGTCATTGTGAAAAGATTCATGCGTTTAGATATTCTATTTACAATAAGATGCGGACGGGAGCTGGTGCCACTTGGAACCGGACCTAACGTAGGACTACAAAATGACGTCGGACTTAATTACAGAATTATGGGAATAAAGGAGAAAACGGAATGGGAGAAAAGAACTGTGTTACATGTTGAGATTTACAGCTTGAACCCTAGCATGTAGGGGTGTAACGATATATTAGTAATAAAAAAAACGATTTGCATTTCAAGAATCCAAGATATCGAAAAATGATATCATATTGTTTGACTTTCTATCGTATCGTTTTGAAATGCAAATAATTGGTATTGAATCGTTTTCCAAATAATCGATTGTATCAATACTAAGCACTGGGTGTTGTATAGCAATTTTAAGTGGTTAACCACTTTAATCCCTAAAACCGAAGAAAAATATCAGATCTACAACCTCACAATGATAGCCTGGTAAACCAAATTCATATATTATCATGTGTCTGCAGACCAAGTTTAACAGAAAACAAAAAGGTTGGGTAGCCCATCAGTGTCTGCGCTCAGGCCCCAAATACAATTCTACACAATTAGAGAATGAAGAATAATTGTTATTTTGATCAACGCTTGCCTTTTATCTCTCATAATGGTACTACATAAATTCAGCATGGCATTGTGGACAAAATCTTATCCAACGATATGTTTTGGATCTGAGAGGCTATAAGGGCACTATTTTCATTCATGCTAAACCCCTTATCCCTAAACTACTTTACCCTTTTTTTTTTTACTATTTTGAAAAACATTTTTGAATAGTTTAAATAGCCAATCTACAAGCTCACAGTGTGTCCGTGGCTCAAATTCCAAATTAATAATGGACATTGAAAAGGGTTGAAAATCACACTGCTATTTTCCCTTTTTACTGTATTTAGTTGGTTTCAGGTGTTTAACGGCGCGGACATTGTCTATAGCTATAAGAAGAAAAACGCGGGCGTAAGATCTACAAGAAGGATCTGTATTGTGTGTTAAGATTAAGCCAGGGGCGCAATCAATGTTCAAGGACAGAGGAGGCTTTTAGTGATGAAGGTGTCACACGGAGTCACGGGGAGATATAGTGAGTCCAACCCTGCGAGCTGCGAGGCAGACAATGGAGCAAAAAAACACCATACAGTATTTAGCCGGAGGGAGCCGAGCCAGACCTTGGACGGAGCAATGATCAATCTTCTTCTCTCGCCAACGGCAAGAAGGGCACACACGCACGTACGCGCACGTACAGTACATACACACACACACACACACACACACACACACACACAGCTCAACCGACCTGACCCGCCGTATTTGAGTGAAACAAAAGGAGATAGTTTTTCTTCCAGCCGGCACTCTGATAAAACACCAACGCCAAACGCCACACAATGCCATTTTCAGGGCTATCGAGTTGAGCCTTTTGTGATTTAAGGTAAATGGAGAAAGTGTTGGTATATTTACTGAGTGTGCTACTCTTTGAAGTGTGCAGTTGCACACTGCAGGGCCAGGAGTTGTTTCTGTTTCTTTTGAAACGTTGACAATAGCAATGTGTCAACTGTCAAGACAGTCCCAAACGATACATTTGATGTCTCCCCGTGGCCCAAACTGACAAAAATACATTATGAACTCTATTTCAAAAGTAGTGACAATAGTGTATCATTATGTTCAGTGTGTTGTGAAGCGACGTGTTGTTGTTATAGATTCTCTATTTTTAAGATATATTTACTGCTATCTTATGCTTTATCAATGATAGGACAGTAGGTTGACAGGAATGGGGAGTGACACGCAGCAAAGACCGCCGGGGTCGTGACTCGAAACCGCAACACACTGTCCTGTCAAGCTACATTGTAGCCTACAGTAGCTAGGTGCACCGGACCTAGTAATAGCCTAATAAACATAATTGTAGGTGTGAAAAGATAGTCTGGGACAATGAATATGACATCACTGATGTGGGGGTGTCCCCGCGTGCCTGTCCGGCCAGCTGCTATCAATGCACTGAATGGGACATTATCACGTTACATCTCAGTAGGTGCATTCTGTGCGTTGATGACGGCTACTGTTATGACTGCAGAGATGTGGCTTTCACTGTATTGTCCGAGTTGGGGCATTACTAAGACTACTTAGACAAATCAATTGTCTGTTTAAACGTGTTAATGTCCCACTCAGTGGCAGTGCATTGATAGCATTCGAATGGGGTGGCCTGTCACACTCAAATGCCACACCACAGTAAATTATAGACATGGTTATAATACTAGACAGGCCCTAAGCTAGCACTTTGCCTTGCCTCTGCTCACAACCAATGCACTTATGTAGGAAAACTGTCATGTACCGAGCCATTGCACATTGGAACGATTTCCCCCCACATTTGACATTTAACTGTTAATGCATTTGTTTTCTAAAAGAAACTTACGGTAGCAATTATCAAAAAGGAAATTTGATACAATCGAATGATCAGTATCATGTCGGTATCATAGTCAGTGACCATAACACTGACCGTACATACTGACATGACAGTCACATCACAGCATGCCACAATGTGTCACGTTGTGAGCTTGTAGATTTGCTATTTTTGTCCCTCGCAGAATATGGATGCTGGAGTTCACGTGGTGAAAAGGTTAAGTAGCCTGCACGCACGCGTTCCCTGCAATTTATAAGTCCAAACACCCACATGTGGACCGACTCTTGACCCGTCTGACGTCAAGAGCTACAGAGCAAAACTCTTCAGTTGATGCTGACCATCTCTTTGTCCGTCAGAATTCAAGTGGAACACTCCACCGAAACAGCACTTCTCCCACAGAGGCTGCCACCCACTCCTCAATGTGTGACATTATCAGCGATGGACAGTAACAAAGTACATTGTTATGTTTTTACAAGAGTGTATTTATTTATTATTATTATTATTATTTATTTTTTAACACTCCAAATACATAATGGAAACATTAACACGTTACCGCCCGCCACCAATGCCTGGAGTGTGGATCCACTGATCCAGTCCCAGCAGAATACCAGTGCCATACAGAATACCAGAATACCCGGAAGTGATTTTCGAGCCAGGGTCGCGGCCGCAATCTGTCAATAGAACCATTAATATGCTAACCGGGAGCTCAAATCAATGTTATATGAAGCTCCAAACATCGGCTTTTACCTCATTCTGAGCCCTAAAGCAACTAAAGACTGCGTGCGTGCACATCGTTTTTTTTTATGTTTCTATGGAAGCAAGCGGTGGCTAGCGAGTAGCGACGGAAGCTGAAACCTGCTATTTTCACAATCTTTGAGTTCCTTGATTTGTTTTCTTTTCTTCTTTTTTGTGGAAAATGTTAAAATGTAATTTCGATATCAGCATTGTAATAATAATATATAGAAAATGCACTTTGTACTTTTGAATGTGTTAAATGTATATGCAAACTACTCCAGTAGGCTATTTTAACTCGAGTACAAAGTTGACTGATATTTGACTGTATGGTATCTATAATGCCTTGAGGAGAAAAACACTGCCGAAGCAGACAACCTGCAACACTCCAGGTTAGAGAGAAATCCTTCAAGGCGCAAGGCTCCATGATACATCAGAAAGGGAAGCACTCAATACATGTCCGTCTCACATGATTTATTTATTTACCTCTGACGAGCAAACGCCGAACACGTTTCGGCCTAGTGGGCCCTCCTCAGCGTACTTATATCTATGCCTTGACACAAGTCCTGAGGGTCGAGTACTTTTCAACCACTATAGCTTCTCCTGGACACCCTTTCTGCACGCCACTCAGGTGCTTCTCCTCCCACTCCACTGATTGGATGTACACTATAGGGTTCTGGGAGAGGGTCACTCTCATTCCCTTGCATCCTCTTGACCGGAGTCCGTCAGGGGTCAATGATTTGCCATCTCCTTTCCCCCCCTCTTCACACCGTATAAGTAGGCTATATACAGCATATATGACCCTGCTCACAACTCTGGAGTACTGCTTCACAGGAGTGTTGAGTTTGTCGACAAACTGTGAGGAAACATGTTCATCAACTAGCTTTATTCACTGACGAAAACTAAATAAATACTAAATAATGTTGACTAAAAGTAGGCCTGTATGTCTAAATATAATTATTGACAATTTGGTCAACAAATAAAACGTTATGGAGGGACTAGTGGAGTGGTTGCACTCAGGTGTTGCACTCTGAAAATAGCAAATCTACAAGCTCACAATGTGGCGCCCTGCTACACGTTGTGAGCTTGGCTATTTTCAGAATGCAACTTAGTGTAAAATATGGCATTACGACTGAATCAAGGCCTGCCAAAATACATTTTAGTCGATTAAATCAACTGTAGATTTAATCGACTTACTGTAAAACTAAAACGAAAACATTTCAGATGACTACAATATGGCTAAAACTAAATGTAATTTTATTCAAAAGACTATGACTACAGGAAATCGGAATTTGCTGTCACACTGTGACAACTGACTGACTGACTGAGAGATGATGGTTAGATCCAGCTAGTGTTCTTTCCTATTCTACTTATACTTACTCTAGTAGTACAGCTGTAGGCAAACATTTTTCATGTCAAATTGTATATATTGCCCCATCTAGGCACCCCAGAAGAGCAGCTTGTGTTAAAACAATTCAAAATTACAATTACAATTTAGAAGATATTGCCTTATAATAGGTTGTCAATGGGGCCATCTTGGATTAAGGCAATTTAGGGTGTTTGCACTTTGCAGTGGGCAGATTAGGGTAGATTCTTTTATCTTGGCTAGTAGACCTAATGTCCTGTCAGAATCAGTTGAGAAACAAAATAAAGCAATTCATTCCAACCTCCGCCATTTAATTATAGGACTATTACCTGTCTTGTCTCATTAGCACAAGGCTTCCCTCCCCATCCCCTCACAGTATTTCTTACAGGAATAGCTGAGGGCTGATTTCACCCAACACCGTCTCATTAGCCTTTAGATTAGTGGAGTTCTCCACCTGTTAGTCCCTTAGCCAATAACCTGTGTCCTGTTAGTCCCTTAGCCAATCACCTGTCATGTTAGTCCCTTATCCAATCGCCTGGTAATTGTCCATCTACCCTGTGTGTATTTAAACCCCCCAGTGTTTTCTGTCGACTGACTGCCACGTTGTTGCTTGAGAGTGAGTCTTTTGTTCCGGATTCCCAGTATTCATTGCCAGTGTTAGTTCCTGTTTCTTTCCTTTTGGTCATTAAAACCTCTTGAAGCCCTTGTCTCTTGGCCTGCAATTGGTCACAGTATGTTGAAAATTGTTTTAATGTATTCAATACTGAATTTGTTATCAACTATAGTCCCTGCTACCACCCCCCCCCCCCCCCCCCCCTGAACTCTAACCCTCCACAAAAAACATAAAAGACACACATGGACAAATGCACTCTGTGTGTGTGTGTGTGTGTGTGTGTGTGTGTGTGTGTGTGTGTGTGTGTGTGTGTGTGTGTGTGTGTGTGTGTGTGTGTGTGTGTGTGTGTGTGTGTTCCTTTTGACAGATATGTCCGAATGTGTAATATAGGGCCTACATAATGTTGTTCATTTATATGTATCTTGTCTCTCTGCCACACAGGTTGAAGAGGGCATCTCTCCTCTGCATGCCTGGCTCATTGGCATCTCACAGTAGACGTCTCCCCACCACCTCAAGCTCAACACGCCAGGATGATGCTTGGTATTTACATGGTGACCAGACACTGTGCAGACCAGAGAGAGAGAGAGAGAGATGGACATGGCCATTTGTTTCAGCTGGTCTTTGAGGGGGAAACAACAAGATATGTCGAAGCAGAACAACTCACGCAGTCTAAAAAAACAACTTAAACGGTAATGGAGTGTGAGTGTCTAACTTTATTCTTGCATAATGGTGGATTTTCAATTATATGAGCTACTTCCACTGAGCTACACTACCAAGTTTTAGAATGCCATAAGAAATGTTGAACCTAAACACGCCACTGCATGCTCCGACAGATATGAGCGTGCCTCGAACTCATTTGTTTTCTATTAACTTTTTGTACATCATAATTCTCAGTAGACATCGTTGCAAATGAGGGCCAGCCTTTTTTATCAGGTTTTAAATAGAGGCATTATATGTAATTAGCACGATTGAATTAGGTTCCTGTTCTGCCATTTCACCCTTTGAGCCACAGCCGTGCTCGGCGGCGCACCGCCACAATTAACGCCACAAAGAGCTTGAGACACAATTATGTTTCTTCATTTTCGATTACAAAAAATGTTTTCCTGTATGTCTACAACAGAGCCCTCATTTCTAAATCACTTCACCAGAGCGTCGCGAGTCCAATCACAAAGATGAAAATAGTCCATTCACCACGGGGGAATTTAATTTAAAGAAAACAGAAGAAAAAAACTGCAGCCGGTAATATAATTGTTTGTTTCATTCAAATGAAGCACCTGCCACCCTCTGCGGTTTAGCCGTTTATCAAAAGGTATCATGCCTAATTCATAGCCTGTCGTAGAGCGGTGTCGCATTGGAGGAAATAGCTGATCTACAAGCTCACACCGTGTCGATTTGGCGACACGTTGTGAGCTTGTAGATCTGCCATTTCCCACTGCATACGACAAAGCCTAAACCAGGTTTAATGAGCTTGGGCGAGACAGTTATTGTCTGTTGCTAATGTTTCTATCTAGGACACACACACACACACACAAAAAAAAGTCTCACACTTACTCATACTTCCGTGCGAAATGAAATGGGCCGTTTTCTGAATGTTTTGCTTGGTCTTATACGAGGAGGAAATGAGACAATTTCCCTCCGTGTAATTTAGCTCATCAGAAGGGAAAAAAGGGGGAGATAAACAGAATAATCCTACTCAGCCTTGAAAGTGCAAAACTGGGAGGGAAAGAGTCCTAATGGGCAAAACGGTTGCATAACTAGGTTTCAGTCCTCCCAACATGTTCAGCCCCTAGCCTCTCTTTCTCTCTCTCTCTCTATCTCCCCCCCTATCTCTCTCTCTCTCTCTCCCCCATCTCTCCCCCCCCCCCTGACTCTCTCCACATATCCCCTCGTCTTACTCTGATCATGTTTAATTATCCACCTGCTCTCCCTAGATTAACGTCTCTTGGTGTTGTAATCCCATTATGGACCCCGGCCGGGCGTTTCTCTGCCTGCATGCTGCTCATTACTCCTCCAACACGGCCCTGGCGGCGCCACGGGGGCATCTGCGGTGAGTCTGGAGGTGAGTCAGTGCCGCCAAACCAGGCCCAGGCCCAGGCCGCTGCCCGGCATGAGACCTCCCTCTCTCCGTCTGTCTGGCGGGGCGTGTGAGTACAGCGCACCCACCCGGCTCTCACACTCCGCACACTATATATACTGTGTACACCTTGACCTCTGTCGCGTCTTGGAGGTGAAAGTAAAAAGTTTATCTTGTTTTAACTTGAGTGCTGTAATGCGCTACAAAGCTACAAAGTGCAGTAAAAAAAAAGGCCTTCAACTGGCCAGCCAAATTATATATCATTGCTATCCGGCAGAAACCTCTTATCTCCATATTTTAACGGGTTCTTTATTTATTTTTTAATTAACACCCCACTTGATCATACAGCCTCACGCTTTTAAGCTTCACCAGTAGCAGATCTACAATGTTTCGAGCTTGTCGAGCTGCAATTTTTGCTATTTCTTTATTTGAATCCTGATAACTAGTAACAGTTTTGGACATAATGACGTTTCCACCCGACAGAGACGGTGTGTGATGTTGCACTGATTGTACATTCTGTTCATGAGCTGTTCATCCCAAAATCATTGAGGCATTTGACCTTATAGACACAACTACTAAATAAGTCAATGTATCCAAATATTTAATGGTTTGTATCCGTAGACTACTTGAGTATTGTATGTTATCGCATATATTTCACTGCATTTCTAAAAAAAAGATGAGCTGTGTGGGAGTTTCGCTCACCGCATGAATTAAACAGAACAGGTGTATCTGGCAGAAAATCCATTATGTACAGTACAGTGGATTTGAGTTTGCAGTCTGCAACCTCTGTAAACATGTAATTGTTCTGACTAGCCCTTACCCGCTGTGAGATATTGCCCCCCCCCCCCTTGTGGCCACAGGGGGTACTGAGCCCTGGGTGCGTTTTCACATTTTTTATTCACTAATAAATTCATTATTCATTTATAAGTTGTTAAATTGGAAAAGGGCAGGCAGTGAGGAGCTATGGCAGTTACCGTGACACACATTCAGACACCCATTGTCTTGTAACCACTTTAACCCCAGCACGCCCATACTGGCTATTCCTACAAGCTCACAACGAGCTGGTATAACTGCTATTTTTGGCGCAGAGATTTGGTGTAGATGGAAAAAAGTCATCCAAGTACAGTAATAGGGAATTCACACTATGGTCCCGGGTCCGCACTCGGGACCACTTGGCAGATGTTGTGGTAGTGTGAATGATGCGTACCGTTCCCGGGAGCGGATCGCCCAACCGTCCCCGGGACCGCATGGGGGGCGGGTCTCTGGACCGTTGAAGTGTATTCAGATACGGATCGTTCCAATGTGAATGCATGCGTACCTAAAGAAGGAAGTGGACTGTTTTTTTTTTAAGAACGTGACATAATCTCTAGTTGACGAGCCAAGCGTCAACAAAAAAAACACACATGTGCTGCACGATGCGTAACACCAGCTGATTTCTCAACGCCGCCCGTCTCCTGTTGAATCTGCGTATACGCGCAGCACCGCAGTACGCGCTGATTTTATTCTGCGGACTACACGTGGCTCTTGGGCTTTGCTTGGTATAGTTTCCAAAGTAAAACAAAATAATAATAATGGTAAAGTAGAATCCATAGCAAACTAATATCAAACACGACACTGGAGCACAGAACTGACTGACACAGTGAATAGCAGGCAGGCTGACAGTATAGTAGTATAACGGCAAAGAGCCAAAGAGGCAATGCAATGCAGTGTGTCTGAATTTATTTGAGACAATGTCGCACAGTTGATTGTCAGTGTCCGTGCGCGCCAGCCATCAAGCACACCGTCATCTGGAGGATTAAAGTGTGTTATGCAAGTGTACCCGGGTGCGCTGTTGAATCTCGGGCAATGTGAATCATGGCCATCGGGGACCAGGCAACCGTATTCGGAAACGGTTCCAATGAAACGGATTCAGTCCGTCTCAGTGTGAATTCCCTATAAAACTCAATGGCATTTATTGTCCTAATAATGGCAATAGCTAGCTATCACTTACTCACACTTTTGAAAGTCCGGCTGAAGCTGAGCAGTGGTGGACAGAGTCAGTATAGATGCTCCTGGTCAAAATATCACTCAACTACAAGTGAAAGTTCTTCAATGTGCCTACAGTGGCATTTTTGCAGCCCAGTAGTACACTATTATACTTATATAATATATATAATTATATTATCTTGAACAATACAGAATATTGACACTAGTGCCCCGATGTGACGGATAACATCCATATTAGCTTTAGGGTAAGCTCTTTATATTTTGAATGTACGGCCATTAAACATGGAATTCCAGTATATTCGTGGACATGTCGTATTTACAAATGTCAGACTCTTATGAAGAAAGATATCTATATCTGTGTGCATTTTTGGCCAAAGGCAAAGACAAGCCCCATATATAGTTGTGTATATAATGGAGTGTACAAACTGAGCTGCTGGCGTTGTGTGCTGTTCAGAATGATAAACTATAACCGAAGGTAGAAGACGAGGGAAGCATTATATCATCAGATCAACCAGGAGACCTGCTGTCCCCGTCACAGATGTGTGATTGAATCAGTCCCACGGTATGACTCCAGAAGGCAAGCTGAACATACAGGGACCAGGGGGAGGGGGGGGGGGGATGCAAGGGATCGTTCTGGGACCGCTCAAGGACACGTTTTTACTCTCACAGAACGGAAGACAGATAAAGCCAACCTCCCCACTCCACACAACTTTAATACTCTTCCTTCCCCATTGTGTAATGCTATAAGCAGTTATCAGCGCGTGTTTCCCTCTCTCTCTCTCTCTCTCCTAATGGCCGACTGTCAGCTCCTGCTATCTCCCCCATATATCTGTCTTGTCTATCGCGTTTCTGGGGGTTTACCTTCCTTATTTTATTTGCCCACCCCCTCCTGCCCGCTACAAATGTATGTTGTGTATACACGGACAAAGACACACGATAGAAACTTATCTTGGTTGAGCGCGTGGTGGTGGGGAGTGAGACCGAGATTCTATCATATATACGCCTCGAATGGGCTTTGTGCGCGGCGCGGGGGTCATGCTAGCACCGCGTGACAACATTATATTGGCTCAATATTATCTGCAGCCGGAGCAGACTTTACATCCTCTCAGCGACAAACGCAATATATCTTTTTCCAGTTTTTTCTTCTTTTATTTCATATTCTCCGTGACTCCGCTGTATAGTGTTCCTAGCTGATAATGACAGATAAAAGCCATTGCCAAAATAAAGTTACCGCCACACACGCACACACATACACGCACACAGTTTTCTGCTACCGCGATGGCCTGTGATTCCTTTAGGGACGCGGAGCGGAGAGGCAGGCAGGCACGTACGCACAGACACATATTTATATTGCTATACTTGTACATACATAATATGTTTAATCCTAATCTTAAAGCCAGAGTTATACTCGGTTACTCGGTTACTCGGCTATTACTCGAAAATATACGAGTGTGAACAGGGAAACCTGGTCCTCACGGAAAACAAGTGCACACACACGCACACACACACACACACACACACACACACACACACACACACACACACACACACACACACTGACGTGCCGACATCACGGGAAGCTCTGAAATTCAATGATACAGGCTCATAGGACTCTAGGAGTGAGGCACCCTGGGAAAAAGAGTCTCCTCTCTCTGCTCCTGGTGATTTATGTTACACCCGGGAGTGTGGCGAGCGCAGACATTCTCACATCCCCCCCACCCATCGCGTTCTATGTCCTAGGGGGGTGGGCCTTGGCCGCCGCTTACCTCACAGCATGCTGCTGTCCGTCCTGTGACGCAGGTTTGTTGGTGAAACCACTCCTATAGACAGCTATGTATGTCCCTGGGGCGCTGGGTCTGTCCCTGGATGGGTGGCTGGGTCTGTCTGAGCACGGAAATAGCGTTATAGCGTTTGTTCACCACCAAGTGTCACTGTTGCACAGCCTGCTAACACACACACAGGCCAGGAATGAGGGTACAGTACAGCACAAGTACAGTACAGCACCATTCACTTCAGACGGGTCTGATTTTGTACCTAAGTAAAAGTAACTATACCACATGTTATGTAGTCAGGTTTCACCTGACAAAATTGTTTTAAATTAAGTACAGTCGAGTAAGTAAATGTAGGACTACTTTCTGCTCCACCTCTGTTGGACTGGCAGTGGGAGCGGTTCTGGGAGACGGTGCCGGGAATTGGCCCTAATGCGACCATCACTGGAAGCAGGGAGGGGTGTGTCTATAGCACCAGCAGTCATGGAGGGGTGTGTCTCTAGCACCAGCAGTCATGCAGGGGTGTGTCTATAGCACCAGCAGTCATGGAGGGGTGTGTCTCTAGCACCAGCAGTCATGGAGGGGTGTGTCTATAGCAGCAGCAGTCATGGAGGGGTGTGTCTATAGCAGCAGCAGTCATGGAGGGGTGTGTCTATAGCACCAGCAGTCATGGAGGGGTGTGTCTATAGCACCAGCAATCATGGAGGGGTGTGTCTATAGCACCAGCAGTCATGGAGGGGTGTGTCTATAGCAGCAGCAGTCATGGAGGGGTGTGTCTATAGCACCAGCAGTCATGGAGGGGTGTGTCTATAGCACCAGCAGTCATGGAGGGGTGTGTCTATAGCACCAGCAGTCATGGAGGGGTGTGTCTATAGCACCAGCAGTCATGGAGGGGTGTGTCTATAGCACCAGCAGTCATGGAGGGGTGTGTCTCTAGCACCAGCAGTCATGGAGGGGTGTGTCTATAGCACCAGCAGTCATGGAGGGGTGTGTCTATAGCACCAGCAGTCATGCGGGAGCATTATGGACCCCCACTGTAGAGTCTGGGGCCAACCGTACCACTCTCTTTTACCAAGCATCATTAATCTTACTTTACCTTCCTCTGTCCTGCCTCTCTCTCTCTCTCTCTCTCTCTCTCTCGCTCTCGCTCGCGCTCTCTCCCAGGTGGTCTCCCTGGGGCACTCATTTACCTCGCTGCCTCCCTCTACTGCTTTGTGGCTTGACGCACACACGTGCACGCACATGCGCGCACACACGTGCACGCACACACACACACACACACACGCACGCACGCACGCTGAATGAACAGAGACGGATCACAGCAGGTCAACGGGGTCGGTGGAGGAAAGCCTCCATACAGAGTACAGACCAGGGTTATTAGGTTACTTATTAATATTATATTAAATAAAAGTGAAAACATTTTACTGAGACTGAAATGGGACTGGCCATGCAGTGCAGGATGTGCTCCTTATCTTCATATCCATGATGACTCAGCACTGATGACTCAGTGTGTGTGCACACACACACACACACACACACACACACATCTGTGCTCACAGCCCACATGCACAGCCTATAATCGTGTGTGTGTGTGTGTGTGTGTGTTTGTGTGTGTGTGTGTGTGCACCAGCCATATGCGCCCGCACACACACACACGCATGCCTGTGCCATATGCATCGCCCACTTTCATCTTGACGATAAGTCACTGTCAGATGGATTCCCCCACATCTGCAAACAAACTTTACTTTCCTACCAGTGTCTCTTTGCGTCTCTCCCTCTCTCTCTCTCCCTCTCTCTCTCTCTCTCTCTCTCTCTCTCTCTCTCTCTCTCTCTCTGAGAGAAGGTGTGTGTGCGTTATAAACTCAAATGTCAGAGCCTTACATAACGCCATGCGGGCCCCGCTCAAACAAGCTGCCATTGTGATTTTTATTAGGGCTGATGTGTGGGGATTTAGCATGGCTCCTTTGTCCATATGCCACAACACACTGGTTCTTCTTCTTCTTCTTCAATCGCCTGCGCTCGCCGCCTCGCTCACACGGCGCGGAGGAGAAGAGGCCTTTATTGGATTAAGGGTAGACCTTATATAATAACTGGGAAGCAGCAGGGAGACGGTGCTGCTGTGGACTTTCTGCTGCTGCGGTGGGGAGCGAGAAATGTGTAACGATTATATAGGTCATTGCGACCGTATGATCTTTAGTTTATTATGAAAGCCTGCATTTCCCGTCAGTCGTTTGGTCGGTCTCACCTCCATATATGGTCACGCCTCGTGACATCACGCCTCCATATATGGTCATGCCTCGTGACATATTTTTAGAATATTCTTTACATACAATAAACATTAACTGTAGCATCCCTATTTTGGGGCAAATTGTCCCAAAAGCAGGACCGGTTTCAGCAGGGAATGAGACATTATTACCCCAGGTGAAGGAGTTTAAGTATCTCTGGGTCTTGTTCACGAGTGAGGGGAGGACGGAGAAGGAGATTACGCGTTTAGATATTCTATTTACAACCAGTAAGACGCGTTAACGCGGGAAGTGAACGCAGCTGGTGTGGCAGTCTGACACACACACACACACACACACACACACACACACACACACACACAGACCTTTTTTCATTTTTATTTTGCATGCATGTTTATTTTGTGTGTGTGGTACAGCTGCGCCCTCTGGTGGCGGGCGGGTGGTGTAACAGCGGGACAGACACACAGACAGACAGACAGACATGATCTGCAGGGTCTCATAGTTAGTGCTCACTGCGTTCGCAATGAGAAGCGGACGGGAGCTGGTGCCATTTGGACCCGGACGTAACGTAGGACTACAAAATTACGTTGGACTTAAATACAGAATTAGCCTCTTTCAGCAGTATGAGTCTCTGGTTCTATATCAGCCTCTTTGTGGGGTGAGGAGAGGCAGCAGAAACACAGCAGGATGAAAGGCCTGCAGGGTGTAAGCTGGAGATTTTGGACAGAAAAGGCCTCCTGGCTCTCTCTCTCTCTCTCTATCTCTCTCTCTCTCTCTCTCTCTCTCGCTCTGTGGTTTAATACGGAGCCCACAAAAAAGGGGCAAAAAAATGAAAGAAATTGACAAAAGTGTATAAGAAAACAGAGCTTCCATCCAGGTGCTATGGAAAGGACTTCAAAGCCTCCCAGGCTTTTTTTTTTTTTTTTTTATTTTTGAATCCTGCGCGGCGGAGGACGGCGTTCAAAAGAAAGCCCAGACAATGACTTGGCGACTTTGATGTGGTAAACAGGGAGGGCAGCTCGTGGCCTCTCCATGCCGGGAGGACAACTCTGCATATCATACTGAGCTCTCATTCAAGAGCCCTCCATCCACAGGGCCATGCTGTCTGAGCCACTGTTGTGTGTAGAGATGGCTCGCGGCTGGTTCTCAAAGCGAGTCAAATGAGACCTCTGCCGTCGTTAAACTGTATTATTAGTGTCACCCTTACATGTCTTTGGTTTGAGAGCGGCACTTCCACATTCCTGGAGGGCGGAAGTGCCCATGCAGGGCGGCACCAGATGACTGGACGAATATATGGACCACAAATGGGTTCTGTGTAATGATCTATATCGTCCGATTCTAGTTGTTTTTGGATTAATCGGCGACAAACCGATTAATTCATCGGTCCAATTGTCTTCACAGATAAACAAGCCTAATGTAAAGCCTCAAAATGGACTACTCTAGATTTACTCCTCATGTCTCCTGTGGTCGCCTTTATTGTTTCATCTACAGTATTTAGTGTTCAATGCATCCCCATTTCACATTTGACTTGCCTACGTAATTGGTGACATTTGGGAAAACTAGTACTCCAAATGTCTCCTGTGGTCGCTTACTTTAGATGTTTTCGTCTACAGTATTTAGTGTTCAATGCATCCCCATTTCAGCTGCAAGTCCCATTGAAAGGCGGGCATTTTATTTTTATATGCTGTTTTGGCAAACCGACTGACCCTGATTTCCATTCTTTCCCCCCTAGAGGATCAACAAGCACACTTATTTTTTTTGTTAAAGCTATGTTTAGAGGCATGACTGACTGTCAGAGGATGTTGTCTATTTATGACTGGGTTTATGTAAATCTGAAGATTGCACTACTTTAATCTGAGTATATGCTCGGTTCTCAATCGTCACTTACAGTGAGTTTTAAATCACTGTATGTGTGCGTTTCTGTCAACTCGGTCAGTCAATTCTGCATATATCAGTATCCATTTGATGCTTGCCTTGAGGGAAGGGGAGGCAAGAGTCAACTCTCGTCATGTTGACACGAGTCAGCTGATCCGTCTCATACTACGCAAGTCATATTTTATATTTACATTTCTGTTTCAGCCCTGATCAGTTTTGATCAGATATAGCAAGTGGCATCTATGAAAACAAGCCAAATGGAGCGACTATAGGCCACACGAGCACTTTAATTAAACCGACGTGTTGTGAGCTCGCAGATTTTCTATTTTTAAAGAAATTTTGTAATAAAAAATAAATAAAATGAATAACCCTGATGTGCATCCACTTCACGTGACGAAATTAAATGTGATCCCTGGCATACCTATTCTGGGCTCCAATAATCATAGTGGAGGAAAAGTACAATATTTGCCTTTGAGAAGAAAAATTAATAAAATAAAACATTGAAAATTGGAAATCTACAGGCTACACTACTATCTATAAGTCATTATAGGTTTAGGGTTAAAAATGAAACACGCAAAACACAAACATAAATATGGCTTTTATAAAATAGCCGCCCTAAAATTGGAAATCTACAGGCTACACTACTATCTATAAGTCATTATAGGTTTAGGGTTAAAAATGGAACACGCAAAACACAAACATAAATATGGCTTTTATAAAATAGCCGCCCTAAAATTTTACGCATGTGTGTGTTGTTGTGCATTTGTGAAAGCCACATGAATAATGATTATTATCGTCTGTCGTCAGTTCCATTACTCCTACTGCAATTATGTAGAATTCTGCCGTGTCCAGCCGAGTGGAAACAAAGGCAGAGAGATTTTAACGCGCTTTCACACACACAGAAAATTATTGTTCTGTTAAAGCATCAGTGTTTGTGTGCTGAGCAGCTGGCGTTTGTCGGATGAAACGTTCTGCTGTTTTGCTAATGACAGCTTGCCGGCATTGCCGACAACCGACAACTTGAAGTTATGATACAAAATATAGTTTTTTTCAATTTGTTTTATTATTATTATTATTATTATTGTGAACGCCAGTGAGCCATTACTATGTAACCTGGGCAGAACTGTCTGTCTGTCTGTCACGCTGTGACACCACCTGCCCGCCACCAGAGGGCGCAGCTGTATCACACACAAAAAAATTCATGCACACACACACACCCACACACACACAGTAGAAAACGTAAAAAGAAATAATAATCTTAAAAAAAGAAAAACTTAAAAAAAAAATTATCCTAATTTGTTGTTATTGCAATTTGCGAGCTGCGTTCACATTCGCACGTCTTACTAAATGTGTGTTGTTGACGGATAAACAGGTTCTCTCTTTTTTCACTTTTGGTTGCTGCTCTACGAGCTCTCACTGCTTGACTTGTTGTCTAAGGTTTTCAACGTTTCTTTCATGTCATGGACCCCCTTAGCTGAGAGATATGTGAAACATGACCCCCCTATAGTTTATGAAATTGTTTCAAAGATTTCATAGATGCCTTCAATATCATCAGTGTTTCGGGTCTTTTAAATGTAGGCCTACAACCTGGTTAGTTCCTCCAAAGATGGTTCAGGTAACAGCAGTAGTAGCAGACATAGAAATAGAGACACGTCCTTCGGCTCTGGGGGCGTGGCTAACTTGAGAGGAGGCAAGCTTTTGTGACGCAAGCCCCCAGTGAGGCTCTCCAATGTTGAGGCGCTCGGCCCTAGTGGTAAGAGCGGGGACTGCAGGTGGACCCGTGGCGTTGTGACGTATGCAGCTCTTAAGAGGCAACCGCACAGCAGCAACTGGATGGAACTGGAACTAGAAGCTGGGACTTGCCAGGCACTGAGATTCTGAGGATTGTCGATTGAACCAGATCGAGTCTACTTAAACTGTGAATTGGGCAAAGCTATACTCTAGTCTACAAAAACTATAGACCTGGAAATGAGCATAATTCTCATTTCTCCGCCGTGATCCCCACTTTCATCTTTCAATAATGATGGGTAAAATTCGAGGCGCGCCAGTCAAAGCTGTCATCTATAATGTAAGCGTTATCGATCAACGTCTGCCTCACCTCCCGTTCAACCTGACACGCCGAGACAATGGGAGGATATCATTGCAGAAACCTTGTATCTCCACATCTCAACTTCTGTGGCTTTTATTTCTTCCATACATTAATTCCCCAGTGTCTCTCAAAAGTAGCGAAAACAACTGATCTGCAAGCTCATAATGTGTCACACGTGATGTGTTGTTGTGGGCTTGTAGATCGTACTTTTCACTATTATATTTTTATATAATAATACCAAAAAAATGCCGTTTTGGACATACAAGGTTTCCACCTCAACCACCTGACAATAATGCATTATAATGTGGGGAGGTGAGTGTGAGGGAAGCGGGTAAAACCTCTGTTTCCTTTGCTCATATATAAGCTATAGAATAGATTCCTGTCCAATTTGTATAAGGCAACTGACAGATTTACTAAGCAGGTGGAGCAGAGGAGGACTCGTATGGAGAGGAGAGGAGAGGAGAGGGGGAGCGGGCAGAAAAACCCAAGAGTGTCTGACTGCAGGGCAGGTTGATCGATCAAGAAGTCTCTGCGAGGGCGGGGTTAGTCAACGGGGCGGGGTTAGTCAACATCAACCAGAGTAGAGGAAACACAAAAACGGAAACGGAAACAGATAAACGGAAACAGAAAAGGGCGTTCCCTTGTTCCCTCCTCACTCAGGGACTCGGCCCCGTGGGTCTCGTGCCCAAGTGGGGGTCCGCGGGGGTCCGCGGGGGTCCCCGGCGTATCACTGCCGTCTCTGGTCCGTTTTGAACGGGGGGAATCTCGTTGCGACCGGGCCGCCCTCAGGGACTCGGCCCCGTGGGTCTCGTGCCCGGGTGGGGGTCCGCGGGGGTCCGCGGGGGTCCCCGGCGTATCTCGGCCGTCTCTGGTCCGTTTTGAACAGGGGGAATCTCGTTGCGACCGGGCCGCCCTCAGGGACTCGGCCCCGTGGGTCTCGTGCCCGGGTGGGGGTCCGCGGGGGTCCGCGGGGGTCCGCGGGGGTCCCCGGCGTATCTCGGCCGTCTCTGGTCCGTTTTGAACAGGGGGAATCTCGTTGCGACCGGGCCGCCCTCAGGGACTCGGCCCCGTGGGTCTCGTGCCCGGGTGGGGGTCCGCGGGGGTCCGCGGGGGTCCCCGGCGTATCTCGGCCGTCTCTGGTCCGTTTTGAACAGGGGGAATCTCGTTGCGACCGGGCCGCCCTCAGGGACTCGGCCCCGTGGGTCTCGTGCCCGGGTGGGGGTCCGCGGGGGTCCGCGGGGGTCCCCGGCGTATCTCGGCCGTCTCTGGTCCGTTTTGAACAGGGGGAATCTCGTTGCGACCGGGCCGCCCTCAGGGACTCGGCCCCGTGGGTCTCGTGCCCGGGTGGGGGTCCGCGGGGGTCCCCGGCGTATCTCGGCCGTCTCTGGTCCGTTTTGGCCGGGGGGGATCTCGTTGCGACCGGGCCGCCCTCAGGGACTCGGCCCCGTGCCCGGGTGGGGGTCCGCGGGGGTCCCCGGCGTATCTCGGCCGTCTCTGGGCCGTTTTGGACGGGAGGAATCGTGGGCCCTATTGTAAACAAGTGTAATGCTTATGGCAGCAGTTCCCAAAGTGGGGTCCGCGGGCTAGGGGTATGCGACGCATAGCCAGGGGGTACCCAAGCTGACAAAAAAAAAAAAATCATGTGTGTGTGTGTGTGTGTGTGTGTGTCTGCCCAGTGTCTGCCCAGTGTCTGCCCAGTGCCTCCCCAGTGTCCGCCATGGTGCCTCCCCAGTGTCTGCCCAGTGGCTCCCCAGTACCTCCCCAGTGTCCCCTGAGTGCCTACTGCCTCACCACTGTCCCAGTGTGACCCTGAGTGCCTCCTCAGTGTCCCCCTGAGTACCTCCCCGCAGTGTCTCCCCAGTGCCTCCCCAGTGTCTGCCCAGTGCCTCGCCAGTGTCTCCCCAGTGCCTCCCCAGTGTCTGCCCAGTGCCTCCCCAGCGTCCCCCCGAGTGCCTACCCAAAAGGGGTACCTGGTCCAAAAAAGTTTGGTAACCCCTGCTTTATGGTGTCGTCCACTCAATGTACTGTAATTCTGCAAACTGCATGTTAATCAATCTATATATATTGTAGTGACTTTTATAATATATATATATATAGAGAGCCTAATCACAGACTGCTGGACATTCACTGGAGAGCACTCCAGGCATAAGGTTGAGCAACCCTTTTGTGGTCCCACCTGGTTTCTTAGGAGGCACTATCAATAAAGTCTCTTCAATAGTTTGTTCCACAGTAATTCAACAATCTGGATGGATAATAAATAGGTTGTTTGGTCATAGTAGTAACTTAGTAAGGACTAAGGAGTAGTAACATATAGCCTACACTTGCTGCAGTAGGTGTAAAAGATATGCAGTCACCTTCACTCTGCGCTCCAACAATATCACTACCATGTGAGGTATGACAGCAGTTGAGCCAAATAAGTCCATACTAATTATCCATAATGTATAAATATGGATAAGAGTTCAGGACAGACAGGCCTTTTCGGGGAGGTTAGATGGTTAACTTAGATGTTTAACTGCTCTTCTGGGGTCATGTCAAAATTGGTTTCTACGTCCTCCTAAACTCAGTAGGCCTATGGGGACCAGGACAATTCCGGCTGTCTGTTGGTGTATTATGTTGGTCATGTCCATCTATGGTACATGGTGGTACAGTATATTATAACATTTTTTTCTTTTCAATAATTGTTACCTATTAAAACCCGGCTATAACCCACTAACCCTACGACACTGTGGTATTGTGGTTTTGCATATTCAGACTATTACCCCAAAACAGTATGTATACTCACTCTGCTTCTCTTCTGAAACTGGCAACTGCTATCACATTTGATCACTCCTGGATGTCAGACTATAACACTTGTATAAACCAATGAATTGTGTGACAGTGCTTTAATCTGTGGGCACAATTATGGAAACTCTGTATACAATACATATTTTGTGATTCAAAGTAACGTCTAAATGGTTTCTACATCTTCATAAACACTTACTACACCGTTACACTACACTATACTATTACACTTAGTTCATGGTATCATATTACACGTGTCATAGCAGCCTCCACCCACCTGCGAGGTACCAACATGGACTTCCAGAGCAGTACATGGACCTGGGAGAAGTGGCAATTCAATAAAACAAGCAGAAAGCCTGCAACACTGCATGTGTTTGGAAACAACAATAGAGCCACAACATAGTGAAAACCTTTTATCCTTTTCTTTATTGCTTAAAGAATACAACTTTGTAATCAAATGAATGTGTATCAATTACAACCACGTTATCTATGTTTATATTAAGGGTTTACCACACAGTCGCATTGCAAATGTTTGATAATACACCAGAGGTGGGCAAAAGAACAAATTCAGCCCAGATAAAGCATTTTACAAAGTAAACATCCTTAACATTGTGTACATTTGCTTGGATGCACTCTGCAGCCAAGCAGAGCAGTACGGGCATCTGGAATGGGTAGAGGGCTCAGAAGGGCTGGGCGCCTGAACACTGTGCATCGCGGGGCTGGCAGACTGAGGAGGGCTGGACAGCTGACATGAATAGAGTTTGCACTTCGGCAGGTGTTTTCTCATCGCATCAGCCCTTAAAAGGGTGTTCTTACACCGCAGGGACAATGATAGTGTGCCTGAGATGTATCTGATCTGCAGTTAAGACAGCATCTAATGATGCGCAGATCTGGGGAGGGGAGACATACAATATGACAAATTAATATACAGTATATAATATACACACAGCACCAACTCATTCTTACATTTCAAATGTACTTAAGGGGAGATCCATCCTTCATAGACCACTGGCAGTCACTAGACTGACTCACTGACTGAACACACAAATTGCATGCGTTGCAGAGATGGAACCTGGGTGAAATGAGTGCATGAATAACACACCCTGCCTGGCCAAGGCCAACAGTCTGAATAAGTCCCAATGTCAATTTGAAAGATAATGAAAATGCCTCCTCTCTACAGTACATCCAGACATACATCCTAAAAATAAAAAACAAGCTTATACATACCTTCAAAAGCGATTGCAGTTTTAATATGAGCAGTGGTACAGTGTACAGCAGGTTGTACATTGTTTGAGCTGTACAGACTCATTGGTGGTCAATATGGAACGATGCATCTGTTAATAAAAATAAACAAGACAATTTTAACAATTACACTGAATTTGCAGAGCAGATAATCTACATCTGTAGACAGGCATTAAGTCCATAGATCTGTCAATTTGCCTATGCTGTAACAATAACAGTAATCTTTTTTTTAAAGTATTAAACTAATAAAAATGATCCATCATTTAACAGACCTCACAAATTAAAATAATATGTCACCAGAAGCAGGGATGCATGTTGTATGCAGCCATGCTAGCTGCTGCTAATGAATAACCTAACACTTTGGCTACATGTTTAAGAAATTATTTCATATTTATGTCAGACATGCTCTATGTGAAGAGTTTTCCTGTGTCATTAACTAATTTCATGGAACATAACAGCTAACAAAATAATGCAAGTGCATGTTACAAAAACAGAATATAAGGGGGAAAACGAACCCGTTTAACTCCTAACGCTAGGTGCATTAATGGTAGTTTAGCTTCATAAGTTAGAATCGGAATATTGCTTGTTGTGTTATTACTCGAGTGTTAGCTACCGGTGTATCCTTTGTATCTGTCCGGTATTTAGCTAAGAGGCTAAGCTACTCGAGCAGGCAAGAAAGAAAAGAAAAACAAACTCATTAACTCCTGTTCATAAGGCTATAGTTTGCACTGCAGAACGTTTACATTTATATTAAGTTATACTTATAATATTAATATTGTCTTGCTGGTTTACGTACCTTGCGGAGGAAGAACGAGAAGAGTCTGGAAAGTGGAAAGAACTGCAGCAAACGGGCTGTAATATAAGTAACCCAATAGTGTAAGTGGTGCCAGATTTTGCAACAGAAATGTTGAAAAGAAGCCACTCAACAAATTGCAACAGATTAGCTCATTTAAATCTAATGTTCATCAACTGTTTGAAAATAGCAGAGCTAGAAGCATAGCAGCATATTAAATTAATAATAATATTAATAATAATACAAATAACGATAATAATACAAGTCGCTTATAATAAGCGGACATGGCATGCGGACAACAACAAGCTCCCATGGACCGCCCCCAGCCTTGCAATACTTCCTGATCAATGCCCTCCCCCCTCGCAGAGACTTCTTGATCGATCAATCCTGCCTGCAGTCAGACGCTTCTCGAAAAACCGGCCTTTTCACTAAGCAGGTGGAATGAGCAGCAAAGAGGGAGAGACTGCAGGATGGAGAGGAGAGAACAAGAGAGTTGATAAGCAGGAGGAAGTCGAGGCGAGGCAGTTTTGTTTGTAGAGCACATTTCAACAACAAGGCAATTCAGTGTGCTTTACACAGAACATCAAGCACATTGACACACAGTTGTACAATGACATTAGGATGCGTGAAACTAAATAAGTAAAACATGAAAGTTACAGCGCAAAAGAGAACAACAAAGAAAAGTAATTCAATCCAAGCCAGTGGCAAACTGATTTATACGTCATTGTACGACGGTGGTGCTTGCCAGCAGATCTACAAGCTCACAATGTGCCGCGACAAATTGGATTTGCCTGCAATGCAGACAGACAGACGATAGAGAGAGATAAAATACAGAGGGAAGGGCACAATCTAGTTCCTATCAAGCCTTGAATGCTCAAATTAAATATTAAACCGCAAACATTGAATAATATTTTCCCAGAACTGTTCTAGGTCAAATTGTAGCTGGATACACTGTTTTTTTGAAGAAGGAAACGGAGACAGACAGACAGACATACAGCCGGATGTCACGGACAGCTAATTTGCATGTTTTCGTACAGTAAGCCGCTAATCAAAGCGAGCGTGACTATATCAAAATCACGGCGATGAGAGAGGAGGCACTTGCCGTGACCTTTGTGACGTAAACAGACCACGTACAGGACAAACAAGACTGTGTCAGTTATGTGTATATCTCAACATGAATCCCCTCAAAATATCCCCTTTTTTCTCTGCATGTCCTTTGTATATCTCCCGAATCTCCAGCTAACAGTTCTTCTCCCACTGGTGGGTGTTGTTGTTGCCTTGTTGTTTGTGATCTCTCTCTCTGTCCCGGGAAACCTCCTTGACCTGCACGTATTGTAAGGCTTGTTCCGTTTCAAATATTGCACGCATTGATCAGCGGCACACAGCGCTGCATGCAGCCAGACGCAGATGGTGCACACACCGGGTGAGTAGACAAACTGATGGACCATATGTTATTGTTCTGCCTTATATGTACCGTGGAGCCGAGTGCAGCCGACCTTGATGGGTCTCGGTGTGTATGTGTGTATAATGGGAGCCTACAAAGTGGAAAGAGACGGGATATATCCATTCATTACTCTTAGAAAAAAACTGTTTCTATTGATCAAATGCATTTCCTCCTCCTCGGCTAAAAAAAAAGCGTAAACAATCCAAATCCCCACGTGGAGCCATTACCTAGACTCCAGCCTTTATGGTTTTTCAATGACGTTTCTTCTGTGTTCACGCATGCGGTTCCTGGATGTTATACCGACGCAGTTTCACATTGGCACTCACAAAATCTGATTATTATATATTTTTTGGCCTAACCAGAACATTTGGAACAGTTTTCTTTTATCACGTCTGTTGAACCGAAAACAAAACAACACACACATGAAAACTGATATCTGCCAATCAGATTTGAAGCACATTGGCGGCGGTTTGTGTGGCTTGTATCACTCGCCAACAACAGCAGATGTGACTCATTACAGGGGCACCGTTTGGCGTCTCAGGCCTCATTCACACGTACCAAACGCCAATCAAGCAATGTTTGGTCGTTGTTTTTGTTTTTTTGGGCCACCACAATGCTTTTCCAATGGGAGTCACATGGTTTGATTGCTGATTGCTGATTGCTCCCCGCTCATCAAACAAAAATGTTTGGTCAAACCATGTGACTCCCATTGAAAATGAATTGGAGCAGCAATCAAACAGCAATCAGACGTCGCACACGGACCGAACATGTGTTGTGTAGGTGTGTACGAAGCCACGTTCACGTTCAACTTCAAATTTGATTATTGTATGCATCGTTTCTCCACATCTTACACATTGTTTTGGCTATTTTATTTTTGATATTGCTTAGGCGGTCACCCTGTAGTTCTTTTCATTCATTCATGGAATGGCATTTTGAGGCTGTAGATTGTCTAACACAGTCCTCTGCCAACACAAACCAATGGTTTTGAGCGGTGCCTCCGCTCCATTACGGAGCTATGTGTGTCCATATGTCTGTCCCTGTGTCTGTATGTCAGAGCACGGTAAGCGGCAACACGGTGTAGCTCTGTCACTTCTCAACCGTTTCGGACGTGGGGCGGCTGACCGGAACTGGGCCGGCCCTCTGGGCACGTTCCTGGGGGTCTGGATGTTGCGGGGACCGCCGCATGTTACAGTTGCACCGCTCACTTCACACAGGTGTGATTTCGAAAGATATTTTGGGCCTATTTCTGCCTTTATTGTATAGTACAGTGAATACTTACAAAGGCCGTCGAGTCGGGCTCGGAAATGAAACCTGCGACTCGCCGTCAGAGCCTATATATATATATATATATATATATATATATGTGTGGAATGCACCTTAACCGCTAGGCCATCGGCGCCGCAAGATTAAGATATTTTTGACCTTTTCTCTCTCACTCTCTCCCCCCCCTCTCTAATATATGTTTTTCTCTCTCTCTCTCCCCCCCCCTCTCTAATATATGTTTTTGAGGCGTTTCAGGGCCATTTCAAAAGCTAATGGCTTGCATGCATCTGAGCACTGTTTGGCTTGGCCAAGTACTTGAGGAATGGGTTTAACGCACCGCCCCCCCTCCCGCGCTCCCCCTTCGAGCAGCCAGCGAAAAGGCCTGTAATTACCGTAATTATTAAGCACAGCGAAGGTCAGCCGGAGGGCAGCCGGATCCCCATTGGACGATTCCCAAGCGAGGAGGTTGAGTAGTGGACATGAGAGGCACACCGCCTGCCAGTGGTGGAAAGTAACTAAGTGCATTTACTCAAGTGCTGTACTTTTTATACAACTATTTGATTTACTTTACTGGAGTAATTTTCAAATCCATACTATTTCTTGCAGTATTTCTACATTGATACTTTCCCACTGAGCAATAGTCTAAACTTAGCCTAGACGTTTATTCGTTTTTTTAAACGTCTATACAGTATATAGACGTTGAAACAATGTTTCAACATATAATCTAAGCCTAGACCATGTGTACAACCTATTTTTTAGGACGTATAGTAGACATCTATTAGACAAACAAAATGCTCATTGGGTTTACTTAAGTAAAGATCTTTTTCCACCACTTGCTTCTCTCTCTATCAGTGGCACTGGCAGCAGAGAGCGGAGAGGCAGAGTGGAGCACATGAAACATCACAGAATTTCCATGCCTGATTTATCACAGCAGGGTAGGACTTGCCGGTCATGAAGTTGAGGTCAAACTGACTGCCAGTGGTGGTTGAACAGCGGTGGCCCTTCTCCTTACAGTAGACACACGCTAGTTTAAATAGAACCGTGTACGTGGCTTCTACAGTATATATGTAAGATATAATATCTGGCAAGGTGGTCATTGTTGGGAGATAATTCACTGACAGGGAGTTTAAAGTGAATAATATCGCGACAATGACCACCTACACCTAACAGACCTTTCCAGACCCTGGATGCAGCATTTAGGCCTACTGGTGAAAGAAATGCAAATGTCACTCCTTTCCATGCCATGTCAGAAGGCAGCATTCAGGAGAATTGCTTTTTTTCCGAAAGTCTCCTGCAACTTGAACACATTATTTTGTGTTGAACTAATTTGAAATCCATGTGGTACACTAAAGAGTGCTGGGTTACGTCCCTGTTAGGGTTTGTCAGAAATGTAAACAGCACAAGGTACACAGAAAGACAAAAAGGGCTAAAATGATAACACCAAAAAGTCCCAGGGACTTGTTTCTTTTTGTGGTCCTATGTATTCAATAACACATTATTATACAGTATCTATCTATCTATCTATAATAGTAATATTTTTTCTCCAAGATGTTTTGCTCACAAATTGTACAGTGTGTGTGTGTGTGTGTGTGTGTGTGTGTGTGTGTGTGTGTGTGTGTGTGTGTGTGTGTGTGTGTGTGTGTGTGTGTGTGTGTGTGTGTGTGTGTGTGTGTGTGCGTGTGCGTGTACACGTGTCTGTGCATGACTAATTTTGTAAACCACAAGACCGATTAGGGTCATATATACTTTTTACTTGGGCATGCTGCCAGTAGGCCAAGGAATTCAATCCCCAAATATTTGTTCAGAACACTGTGAATATTTTTCCTCGTTTTGTGAATTCATAATCTCAAGGTTCCGATTCAGAATCTAAATGGAAAGCCTTTATGAATGTATTACCCTAAGCCATTAAGCAGGAAGTGTTCTACGAATCAGGGTTCTATTACCTTCACAAAAACATTGCCTAAACTTAACCTCACATTTGTCTGACTATCGCGATGTCCGACTAACGAGGCAGCCCCCGTACATACCCGCACCCACGCCTTCAGGGTGAGGAGGTGGGTATTGCCCCCGTACATACCCTCACCCACGCCTTCAGGGTGAGGAGGTGGGTATTGCCCCCGTACATACCCTCACCCACGCCTTCAGGGTGAGGAGGTGGGTATTGCCCCCGTACATACCCTCACCCACGCCTTCAGGGTGAGGAGGTGGGTCTTTCCCCTGTACATACCCTCACCCACGCCTTCAGGGTGAGGAGGTGGGTCTTTCCCCCGTACATACCCTCACCCCGCCTTCAGGGTGAGGAGGTGGGTCTTTCCCCTGTACATACCCTCACCCACGCCTTCAGGGTGAGGAGGTGGGTATTGCCCCCGTACATACCCTCACCCACGCCTTCAGGGTGAGGAGGTGGGTCTTTCCCCTGTACATACCCTCACCCACGCCTTCAGGGTGAGGAGGTGGGTCTTGCCCCCGTACATACCCTCACCCATGCCTTCAGGGTGAGGAGGTGGGTCTTTCCCCCGTACATACCCTCACCCACGCCTTCAGGGTGAGGAGGTGGGTATTGCCCCCGTACATACCCTCACCCCGCCTTCAGGGTGAGGAGGTGGGTATTGCCCCCGTACATACCCTCACCCCGCCTTCAGGGTGAGGAGGTGGGTCTTTCCCCCGTACATACCCTCACCCACGCCTTCAGGGTGAGGAGGTGGGTCTTGTCAAAAGAATCACACAGTAACCTTAACCATAACCTATGAGTTCTCCTAAATGAATAACATGACTTGTGTTTATTCCAAACCTCCTCGACAACCCATACATGGATGCAGAATGGAGCGAATCACAAATTGTGGCTTTTGTCTTGTCCAACACAGACAACAGTGTGTAACTCTGTTCCCCAGGAGGTACCAGTTCAGGCTAATGATAGTGTAGATGGCAGTTATGTGTGTGCCCGCTTCATCTCCATACGCTGATGGCTGACATCACCCCAGATGGCTTCGCCTCACACAGTAGACTACAGGCTAGACTTCCCCTCTAATTACAACTGCTTAATTTGACCTTTGCCAGCTGACTGCCAATATCAACATGCACCCTTTTTTCCTTAATTGCACGTCTCTCTCTCTCTCTCTCTCTCTCTCTCTCTCTCTCTCTCTCTCTCTCTCTCTCTCTCTCTCTCTCTCTCTCTCTCTCTCTCTCTCTCTCTCTCTCTCACTAAAGCGCGTTGATTGTTTTGTTGTTGCTTCCGCCCGGCCCATTGTATGATGTGAGGATCATTAAAAATCCATTGTTGGAGACAGCAGCGAGGCAACCACTTCAAAGGCTTGGAAGAGAAGAGGGCTGTCAGGCGGGCAGGCAGGGCCCCCCCCCCCCCCTGCTCTCCCATTGAGTTCAATTACTGCTCCCATTGGCTCCTAATGATACCCGGAATGATTGCTGAAGCACCAGGATTAGAGGGAGAGAGAAAGGGGGGAGAGAGAGAGAGTGAGTGAAAAAACAACAACAATGTATTCAGCAGAACGGTAGTGAGGTGCCGGTAGTTTTGTGCCTCTCGGCGCTAATTGACGTACTTATTATGAGAGATCTGCGCGGGCGTCTTCTGGGACCCGTCCTCGTCCCAGAGGACGGGGTGGGGTGGGGGGGTTTGATCGTCCATCAGGACTGGCTATGATTGCAGCTTTCCCCTTAATCTCCAGAGCATTTCCCATGCTGCTACCAAGGCCAATGTCTGGCACTCGCCTTCCAAAGAGCTTATAGCTCCGTGCAAGGTGGGCAGAAAGACTGTCAGGAGGGGATCGAGGGAGGCGAAGGAAGCTACAAAGGAGACAATTAACAGGCAGCAATTTAAAGCAGAATTGTTGGTATCACGGAGCTGGGTGAAGACGCAAGAAAAGAAACAATTAGTGAAACTGGCACTCTTGGAATGGACAATATCAGATAGCTGCATGTTGTGGTATGTTTTGGTCTCGGCTGACTCAAGCCAGCGTACCGCTCGTCCACTCCTTCCGTATCGGTGATGACTTTTTGCGTCTGTTCATCCGAATCCGAATCAGCCTTATTGTGATGTCACAGGTTTACAAAGTCAAATTGTAGGAGAAATACTTTTCCGTGCATCGTTCCCATTGTCTTGTTATGTCCATAGAAAAAATAAGAAAGGGAAGAAGAGGGCCAAGGGGCAAGTGGGAAAAAGAAAAGATGTAAATGAAGGTGCGTGAGCATAGCAGCAGACGTAGGCTATACTGTGCATGATATACTTATGGAGGTCAGTTAAGGTGCTAGAAAAGCACACAGCAAAGACAAATGTCAGTGCGCTGTACATGGGATTAAGGTGAAACATGTCAAACAGTGCGTGTCAACCGCATAATCCACATAAAGTATAGATGGACACTGGTATAATCCACAAGTAGGTCCACGAGGGAAAGCAAAGAAACAAAGTCAAGTCCCTTCTCCCATCCGGGATGCACCGTGGTGAGTCCAAACCCCCTTACTCTCCACGGCGGTGGGCCAGAACTGTATCCCCTCATCTGTGCCACCTGCACGCCCCCTCGCTGTCATTCATTATTAAGTTGTTTACTGTTTCGCCCTCGGGTACGAAGGCTTTTGTTCCCCTCACCTTCGGTAACCGATGTGCTGCTGTTGAAGGTTCCCCTGTTGTTTAGTTTTAGTGTAAATGGTGGATTTGATAGAATAAATGAACAGGGGGGGTTGCTCTCCACCGCACCACCATGTTTTGGAAAGTGTCTGTTGCCGAAAATCTGCTGTCGCATCAGATCTCAAGTTGTAGGGAAGCAACGAAAGGCTTTCTCTCTCTCTCTCTCTCTCTCTCTCTCTCTCTCTCTCTCCATCTCTCTCTCTCTACCAGTCTCTGACCGGTAGTTTAGGGTACCCGTGGGTTTTTTGATGAATAAAGTATAATTTCCAATCTTTACTACAGAACATACTGTAGCAATGAAATATGATGTCCAGGAGGATGCATTTTCGTCTAAGACAGACAGGCAGGGCTGAGATACAGTATATGGCAATCGCTCGCTTCTGTGTCTGTGCAGCTAATCTCACAAACAACCTCGGCCGATCATATTTCTCGTGCTCACTGCCAGCGGGGCCAAGGACCTCGGTTTCCGGAATATTTTTTTCAATTTGGTCAACGGCGGCGCGATGTCATTTTATGTGAATCAATAATCCCAGATCATTATTGTTGTCCAGCAGGCTCCAGGCTCTGAGATAAGCATCCAACCAGGCTATAGACCAGGGGTAGGCAACCTTTATTATCAGAAGAGCCATTTTTGGCAAAACGTATTACAGATTCTATATAGATTCTATCTGGAGCCGCAAAATATGTTTGCTTTAATAAAGCAAACTTTAAGTATTTGTGATTTTTCTGGTCTTTCAATATTACATTTTATTGTTTGCTAATTTCTCAAAGCATATAAAGTATACTGTATACCAGTAAGCCAGCTTGGTGGTTAAAAATAAAAAGTCTTATCATACATTCTTCCATTCTTCTATTTCCCTTCATTACATTTAAACTTATTTTTAGGCAACATTGTTTTGCAATATCAAAATGAAAGAATTTAATTTCAACTTTATGCCTACTACAAATTAAATAATAAATTATGATTAAATGTATAAAAAAAAAGAAATGAAAAGAAAAAGAAAACCTCTTATTCCTTTTCATATACTTCTTTGCCGTAGCAACTGGGAGCCACGGGAGAGGGCCTATAAGAGCCACATGTGGCTCTAGAGCCACAGGTTGCCTACCCCTGCTATAGACCAACCAGGCTACTGTACGCGAGTACAGTGTTGTATTGCAGTGTTGTTTTGTATTTTGCTTTACTTTACTGGAGTATTTCAGGAGTATTTTACTGGAGTATTTCAGTAAAGTTACTTCTACCCACGACATCTCAGAGGCAAATATTGCACTTTTATTATTTGAAAATGTAGATTTTCTTTTAAAACCACCTCAGACTTCAGTCACTACTTGGGCACAAACTAAGTCTGGTGTAATCTAAACCAGCAGTTCTGAAACATTTTAATGTCAAGTTATCTATTTCAAAGATCAGTTTACACTGAAATGAATGTTCAATGTTGATCTTTGCTGAAATACCATACACAAAAATCTTAAAAACCTCATTATTAAATGATATCTTAACATTATTATATGCCTATTGTATCATGTATAATAATAATGTGACATAATATACATATTGTATAATATTGCTATTGCTACTACTTACTATATTTTTATTGCAGTGATAGTTTTATTCTCTAGTCTTTACAATTCTTGCCTCCGTCTCTCTCTGTTTTTTTTTTAACTGAATGGAATCAATAGCAACACAATCTGGTAGAGGGCGCTATTAACCTGAGTCATGCCACTTTATTTCTTTTTTTAAAATCCTCATAGACAACTACTTGCAACCATTATCTGCAAGGAAGTTGCATTGGTGCAGTTGAAAAGTGGTGACTGGTTGCATTGGTGCAGTTTGGGCTATAGATTGTGTAAAATAATTCTGTTCCAGAAATAAAGAAACAGCGATTTTACTCATATGGACTAACGGTGGAAAAGTACAAATTTATCCAAAGAGTATATATTTCACAGCTTGATTTGTTTATTTTTGGAACACAGTTGATATGATGTGATCTAAGATCCCCCTATGATAATTCCAATACAAACAAACAACACCATGGCTTATAGGGATAGTGGGAGAGACTCCGGTACACTCCGGAATTGAATTTGAACCTTGTACCGAGCGTACAAATGGGTCCATTCACGTTTACATGTGTACCCTCTCAGAGCGGCACTGTAGCACCAAGGGATTTGCAGTGCAGTCCCCATGAGGTTTGAAAAGCACACTGCTATTGTGCTGCTATTGTGCTGCTTGTGCCATCCCCAGTGCTCTTAGCGAATCAGGTCACCTCTCTACCCACTCACTGCTAGCCCACTCTCTCACCCAAACAATCCTCTTTTGAACCATTCATCAGCGGAACATGAACGCCGACGCGTTTTCCTTACACTAGTAATGTCTTCAAAATGGGGCAATTTGGTTTGGGTACATTGTACGTCAGTATCAGGGCCTAATTATCCATTGGGCCGGTGCGGCCGCACGTGGCCCAGCTAGGGGTCCTTTAGGGAAAATGGGCTGCGTGGTACTGGGTTCGATATATATTAATAGAGATGTCACCGAGAGGACACACTGAAGCGAAAAATACATGGTTGCCGAAAGTAGGTACGGCAATCACATGGCCAATCACATGAACGCGGTGGCCGAGCCGACACACAATCATGCCCCCTTAGGCTATGTCCACAGGGAGTTTTATTTTATTTGTATTATTTTGTTCTGCTGCCAGTGCCAGTTCTATAATATGGATGCTGTCCGGCAGAAACCTCTGATATCCATGTTCTAACGCTTGTGTGCTTTAAATTTTGGAAATAAACACACTTGTTGATCACACATACAGTCACACAAAGGTATCAAAAGAAGCATCTACAAGCTCGAACTTGTAGATCTGCTACTTTTGCTGTTTTAGAATTATAATCCTGAGAAGTAACAGTTTTGGACATGTGTGTGTGTGTGTGTGTGTGTGTGTGTGTGTGTGTGTGTGTGTGCGCGTGCGTGTGTGCGAGCGCATGTGTGTGACTATACTAATAATAGTCATAATAATTTAAAACCAAAAACATATAGAATTTGACATGAGGACCATTTTTCGGGTCATCACAAGATTGTTCATGCTTAAAAAATATATTTTTTAGTTATACGTTTACAATTTGTAAAAGATTCAGGTTGAGGATTCAAGATAAGACACGATTTAACCTCTGTTCCGTATCTCGCTGAGAGACCTGGCATCCTCGCCCAGTTATTTGTACCGTCTTTGGTTGTTGCTGAAAAGCAACACAGAAAGAGAAAAACATGCGTTTTATGTGTCTTTCTTTAAAGGTCAGCGGCAGAATGTTGGTCCCCGGATAGAACGAGAGTTTTTGAAATGTCTTCCTTGTTCAATGTCAAGGTTATGGTCCCTTGCATTCTGGTGAGTTTATCTTTCTTTGGTTGTTGCTGGAACGGTTAATTAGTTTCATATCATCAACACCATATTCAATATTATTTCAGTTCTCCCACATATGAGTAGTACAGTACAGTAGTTTGTTTATCACTCGAAGGCTCAATGTGTTTAGAGTTGGCCTTGAGGCTGCACTTATATCATAGCGGCGCTGACTTTGGATTATGGATGGCGAACTCCAAAAGCTAATAGACCCAGGGGTGGGATTCTTATAAGAGCTTGATATTTCAATGAGTTCTGCTTTGCTTGATGGTGAATGCAGCCAGAATGTATAATCCCCTCTTTTTAACTGGTATTATGACGGAGGAACTGCCCCGGTTCGGCCCCTGCAGACATTGTTTTGGAAGTTCTCCCATGAACACAGCAGGGTCATTTTTTTGTTTGTTAAAAATGTCAATTGGGGCATCTCTATTGGGGTCCTTAATCCCCCTTTATTCTAATTGGTCCCGTGCTTCCCTCCCATGTAACTAAACGGGCACAGTTGGATATTGATGTTTGTTCCTCCAAATGAATCACTTGCAGAGTCCACCAGGGTTCTATTCCTTGGCCCCTTATTTTCAACCTCTAAAACGTGTCTTAAACGTTTTCAGCTTAAGGATACCTTACCAGAGAGAGAGAGAGAGAGAGAGAGAGAGAGAGAGAAATCCATATTGTATACACTTGTGTTGCAGATTAACCATTTTCATAGATATCTTCATAAACTGACAGTTGACAGTACTATCATCATGTTGGATTCATGTTAATGTGTATTTTCAGACATATAACCACTTAAACCCTTAGTTGACCTTCCACTCTGCACTTGGTCTGCTCTTTGTATCCTCTACACAAAACCTCTTCACCTAAAATAGCATCTACAAGATTGTCCCCTATGCCAAATGGAGTCAAGTGTGTGTGTGTGTGTGTGTGTGTGTGTGTGTGTGTGTGTGTGTGTGTGTGTGTGCGCGCGTCGGCACAGACAAGAGTTTGAAGATTGCGTTTATCTTGATCTGCTTTTACGAGCATTTACTATAGGCTTCCTTGTGTGTGTGTGCGTGCATGCCACGTGCGTGCGTGGTGTTTGAGAGAGAGTGTTTGATAGCCAGAGAGGTAGAATTATAATCGTGCGGCTCATGGAGAAAAGCCTCTTCTTCTCTCAGTAGAGAGATAAGTGTTTGTTTATGGCTCCTTCCTGCTGCGCCATTTAAACTTTCACAGCAAGTTGTAAAACAAGATTTGATTAAACGTCTCATCTGGTACAATGTATCTGCTAGACTAGAGTGGTGCTTCTCAAAGTGGGGTTCCAGGGGGTCCCCAGCAACATCTGGAAGAATTTTAAAACTTGAGCTCCGTTTAATTGTATCTATGCCAGTTTGTATGATATTGGCTATTTTTAACAATGTTGACGAATTGTGACAGACATTCTCTCGTGCGGCGTCCCTAGCTAAAAAAATAAAAAGTATATATACTGTATATATATATAAAATAGCACATTATGGATTGTAGATTGGCTACTTTTGCGCACCGGATTATAAAATAGGATACTAATTGGTGAGCAAGTATAACAAAGGTTTCAAGACAGCGATGGCATGTGGAACAGTGACATTTGCGTGATCGGTTTTCTGTCCATTCCATCCATTTTGCAGTGACATCATGTCACAGTGTAGGTCAGGGTGTCCTGATCGTAATCAGTGTGTGTGAGCCAGCTGGGCAGGTTACGCTAGCCATGGTTAAGGTTACTCTGCCCTGAGAAGCAGTATGAGAGATGGGGGGGGGGGGGGGGGGGTCTCTAAGCCAGTCCACAGATAATGGACCGCATTGGTCACTGCTGTTCCTTGTGTCTGTTGAAGCAGCGGGTATATCTCTACAATTACAATTGTAGAATTGCAGACATGCCAGACATGCAGTTCTGTATGATGCATCATGCATGGAGCATTATACTTGAATTGAAATGGTGGTTTTCCTACCAAATATACCACAATTACTTCTGTTCCTTTTTTATTCTTTCTTTCTTTCTTTCTTTCTTTCTTTCTTTCTTTCTTTCTTTCTTTCTTTCTTTCTTTCTTTCTTTCTTTCTTTCTTTCTTCCTTCCTTGTGTCATGGCATCACAACTATAACCATCTCAGTGGCATTGTGTTTAGAGTGTCCGCCCTGAGATTCCAAGTTGCGGGTTCCAATCCCTGGACAGTCGAAACCTCCCTTCTTGGCACTCGGCATCAAGGGTTGGGTAAGTCCCATGTGGCATAGTAGTGTCATATCCAGGATATGTACTTGTACATCAAGCTGCCTATACAAAAATAGTCTCCTGCCCCATGGACAAGGCTTACTTATGGGGTCACTTAAACCCTATAGTTAGTTGATTATAGGGGCTATATTGGAAACATCTTCGCTGCACACTGGCCATTTTCGACAAATGTTGGCCTCAGAATTATAATGCTATGTAAGCTAGAACCGCCACTGCCTGTCTGAAAACAGCACATAATAGACACACACCAATAATATTAATAATAATAATACAAAATCAGAAAATGTGTGGAAGAGAGAGGAAGGTCAAAATTGAACAGTGGAATAAAGTGTTTCCATAATTGCTTTTTTCTTTAAACTGCACCAGTGGGTAGACTAGAGGGACACTTTAATAAACACAGCAACATATGCAGGCAGATGCTTAAGTTAGCGCCAGGGGAACTACTGAAAGGCATCCTGGCCCTCCAGATAGTACTGTAGTCTGCAGCAACACACTGTAAGGTTCATGCTGTGGGGAATGGCGATGGATTGCTTTATTATATTGTAGGGTCCCTATTAAAACCACTTGAACCCTCCAGACTAAACTGAACATGGGTTGGCTCTGTACCAGTGGTGGAAAAGTACTCCCATGTTTTACTTAAGTAAAAGTATCTACAGTACAGTATACGGCAATGTAGAAATACTCTGTTACAAGTAAGAGTCCCAAATTCAAAATGTACAACAATATACTAAAAGTTTTCAAATGTATAAAATATTTTGAAAATAGCAGATCTACAAGCTCACAACGCGTCACGACGCATTGTGAGCTGGTATTGTCTATTTTCAAATGGTCCAACATTAAATGTAGGCTATATAGTCGTTAATGTGTATGTTTTGTAATAATAATCAAAATCTACAAAGTAATAATAATATGCAACTATATCGCTTTTCTATAGTACTCAAAAACGTCACTTGTAACTAGCAACTAAAGTTTTCAAATATTTGTAGTGCAGTGAAGTACAATAGTTAATAGACCTATACTGTACAGTGCTTGAGTAGATTTATTTTGTTACTTTTCACCACTGTATGAGATGCATTGTGTTGATTTTGCAAATTTTCATTTAGTTTAGTCATAGTCTGTTGAATACATTTCTGAAATGTTTTATTGTCAGTCTAGTCTTCGTCAACTAAATATCATAAGATTGTAGTCGACTAAATATCCAGTTGATTTAGTCTACTAAAATGTATTTTTTGTGGGCCTTGATGGCGCCCTAATGACTTGATTTTACACTTGGCTTAAAGTAGCCGATCTACAAGCTCACAATGCGTTAACGTAAAATGACTTCTACTGGATCTCTTCTCCACTAGTCCCTCCCTAACATTAGTCTAGATTTATTTTGGTGACAAAATTGACAGCATATTTAGTCTCAGTTTTAGTCATCATAGAGCTTAGTTTTTATTTGGTTTTTAATTAGTTTTCGTCTGTGAAAAAAGGTAGACAAAGGTTTTTTCTTAATTTGTTGCACTGGACGGACGGCCACTCACGAATATTTTCAGATGGGGGTCCGCGGCAGAATACATATACATGTTGGGGGTCCTTGACGTGAAAACATTTGAGTTAGCCATTAGACACGCATGGATGTGACTGTAGTCTTCCTGGGAGTAGTAATGGATGGATGGAAATGAAATGTTATGCGCCTTGGATAAAAGGCGCTATATAAATGCACCATTTATGATCTTGTGTTCTTGCTTATTGTGATCGCTCTGGATTATGAGCGTGTGCAAAATGCCTAAATTGTAAATTGAAGCGGATAATGATGAGAGAGGATTGGAAGTAGGTTGAGAGAGAGTTTATAATATCCACAGTAATGGCCATTGGGAGAGAGGGGGGGACGGGGGGACGAGAAACACGGAATACGGAGTGTGTGCTGGCAGCGATCCAAAATACACCCAGGTGTTTTTGCAACCAGCAAGACCAGAGCTGTGTGTGAATACACACACTAATGACTCACTGGAGCTCCGACATGGTCTAACATGCACGGATTGCACAGACGCACACTCACACGCACACAAGTAAACATGCATGCAAGTGAGCACGCACACACATTTTAGGACAGCAATTGTATTAATGCGGCAAAGAAGTAATATGTATACGTATATACTAGAATTTTTGTTGTTTATTGTCAGGTTTTTTTTGTTGTTTTTCTTCTTTGTAATTATTTGTTAGGGTTAGTTGTGTTTGTTGTCATGATTTGTCACGACTCGAGTTGGCTTCGTATGACGCTTAAAAGGTCTTTAAATAAATACTTTTTGAAATGTCTATGAAGAAAATGAACAGAGAATCATTTCCTGGGCCCTGGTAGGGGGCGGGACTGTGACAATACTGCTGCCCTAAATCTAACCTCTAAATGTCTAATCCTAACTCTAACCTGAACCTACTTAAAGGTAGGGTAAATTTAGCTTTGGTCCATAGCTCTAATGCCGTTGCATTTAGAGCTATGTTACTGTCAACTTCCGGGGCTTGCATAAATGCAGACCAGCCTCTCCTCTGTAGCGAAAATAAAAATAATGTTTTACCTACTCACCGATACAAAGACGGGTTGTGTAATTACTATAGAAAGCCTACTTTCCTTAGTGGATGCAAAAACACCTTCTCTATGAGAGTTTTCTCTTGGCAATGTCGGTAGACGGCGCAGTGGAGTAACTCAAATTATATATTTTTCTGGTGAAAACAAAATCCCATTCTGGCCAAAAAGTGCATTTATACATGTGGTGGGGGGCCTCAAAGTGAGTCCACTAAGGAAAGAAGGCTTTCTAATTGCATTACCCGTCTTTGTATTGGTGAGTAGGTAAAACATTATCTTTATTTTCACTATAGAGTAGATAGGTCTGCATTTCATGTGTGGCAGGAGGCCAATCAGTTCCATAGCCTTAATGCAACGGCAGCAAGAGCTAGAGTAAATTATATGTTTTGGTTCAAACAAAATGTTTTGTTGGTAAAAGGTTTAACGACTATTCAGATATTAATCCTTAAAGCGTTTGTTCAGTCACAGGGGTGTCCCTGTCTCTCCAGAACACATGCACACAAACGGAAGCACGCACGCACGCACGCACGCACACACGCACGCACGCTCGCTCGCACGCACGCACACACACACACACACACACACACACACACACACACACACACACACACACACACACACACACACACAGGCGTAATGAAACTAAAAGCTTATCTAGGCAGATTAAATGTGCAGCAACTTATTAATGTTTAGTCGCGGTGCATACGACACAGCACTGCATCTTCCCTCCTCACCGAAGGATAAAGTGGGAAAAAATGGAAATAAGTAGGATAAATTATGCGTAATGTAATGCTAACGAAAGCGCTTTGTCGCACTTATGCAAAGGAGCACATAAAAAACAAATGCTGGGTGGCGCCTGTGTGTGTGTGTGTGTGTGTGTGTGTGTGTGTGTGTGTGTGTGTGTGGGGGGGGGGGGGGGTGTTTGGCAGAAAAGGTTATATATTTTTATTCTGTAATGGGTCTTATTTATTCTACTATCTGCCGTCATTCATGAACCCTATCACTATTAACTACCAGTTCATACATACGCCATTTTGGAAATAACTCCTCCTATTTCCGACTTCCTTCAACAGTTGTTGTTACCCGTGATACTAATTAGTGTACAGTGGTCCTCAAACGTCTTGATTCCAAGGACCCCCGTGACTCTGAGAGTGTACAAATGGAAGCTTATATATACTTTCCCCCACTGCGGTAATGTCTCTAGCCTGTGGACCTTAGCTCTTACCTCCAACAGAGCGAGGGCCATTACATAGAGTGGTGAATGGAACCAACCCAGCCATCTGATGACCTACAGGTGACCCCTATTTAAACTCCCCAGTGCCCCTGCCCGTTCGCATACAGCCATAAAATATGAAAAGTCATAGTGGACTTACAGTAAGACCTCAATATACCTAGTTAATAAAAAGGCTCTTAACATAACTGGAGCGTTCCATATTCTCATGCGTTTATGATGTGATTAAACTCCCTTGCAGAACTGGCCTGTAACGGCGTTTTTTTTCTCTCCACGTGCATTTTTAATCATCCAATCATTTTAATTGATCGTTCAGTGTGTCAATCCAATAACACGCTGAAGGGGACGAGCCGGCCACAGAATTGAACCTTGAAACTTTGTGTCAACCATTTATTTAATCTGAGGTCCCTATACTTCTCTTTGGCCATCTCACTATATTATGCTAAAGATACAAAATTCTAGAAGGCCCTGTCGCCCCAGGTTAGGTCTTGGGGACCTCGAGCCAGGAGGCCGGCTCTTTTTTCTAGAGTGTGGCAACATTCATTGCAATGACGCCGTGCACATTAAAACAATCCAACTGATTTAGATTGTCCATGGATATAACCTTGTCCCTTCTTTTTAAATATTTCTTTCACGTTTGTTTTAATGATCATTAGACTCAGAGCAATAACCCACCTATCTCCCAGCAGGCCTGGCACCACGGGGCAGATTCAGTTTATGTACATACACAAACGACCTGTGCCCCCTCTACATTTTCCTGTGCCTGAGACTCCCTCCCCAGTCAGTGTTCAGAGTTTCAATGAATGTAGAAGTATGTGCAGATGGACTTCATTTATTTGACTACATTCTTTTTAATTTAGTTTATGTTAAACCAAAAATCCTGTCTTATCCGGTCTTATCCACTTATGCCAGTGTGCCAGTGATCACCCTCCTTTGTGCCAATGTTGGCGCCGATGCCAAAGGTTGCCTACCCTACAGCAGCATTTTGAAGTGGACTCTTTGTTTGACGGGCAGCCAGTGAAGGTCGTGGAGAACCGGCGTGATACAGACTCCGGAGCTGTTATATATATGAATCTTTATTGAAAGGATACCCCCTTGAGATGTATCATCATTTTTCGAGAGGGTCCAACAGAAAACAAATACAGTAGACAAAAACAATACAACAGATACATCCATCCATGCATATACAAAACAAAAACTAAAAGCTCTCCCAAACTGCCCGCTCCCACCCCACCTAATCCCCCAGATTAATGCATCACAATACCCATATAAAGATGATGAGCATAGATCAGAAATCAAACCAAAAGCAGTTTCGAACATATTGGAGTTCATTGAGGACTGTGTAGGTGATGCCATGGAGGACCTTCAGGGTTCCTTGAGGGGGGTTCAAAACTCTGAGAGTGTAGACATGGAACCAAATGGACATAATATACATATACACACTTACTTGTCATGATGCTGTTGGCAAATGGGGGGGAGAGAGAGAGAGAGAGAGAGAGAGAGGTGCAGGTGAACTGCTGCTGTGGACATTTCCATGTCCCACCTCTGTCACAGACACCATGTCACAGTGATTAGTTGTGTGTGTGTGTGTGTGTGTGTGTGTGTGTGTGTGTGTGTGTGTGTGTGTGTGTGTGTGTGTGTGTGTGTGTGCGTGAACGTGTGTGCGTGTGTGTGCGTGTGCGCGCTCCCCCCAGAGAGGGGGCGCCTGTGTTGGTATGCATGACACACGTGTGTGGTTTCATAGGCTCCACCTGTCCATGATTGAATATATTTGCATTTTCTATAATGGGCTCTGTGTGTGTATGTATGTGTGTACTGTATCTGTGCCAAGCTGCATGTCATTGCAGGTAGGCTTGCATGCATGCGTGTGCACGTGTGATGCATGTGGAGTGTGTGGCCGTGTTGTCTTGTCGTCAGGCTCTCTGTGGTACCTCTCAACAGGCCCTGATACGCACGCACGCTGTCATGCTGCGCAGTCTGTGCATGATGCAGTTAGGACGGACTCCCAGGTGTTTTACCCATACGTTGTTGAGCACTCAGGGCTCTTTACTTGTATACTGTATTTGTTTATGTAGACGGGACAGCGCATATTGATGAACATCACCAAACGATGCAAAGCAAAGATGATCATTTTCATCCGCAGTCCCTCAAAAACAAAACCAGGCAGACAGTACAGTACATTACATTTCATTAGTGTATTGTCTGTGTGCGTTTTACATGAAATATCGTCACTCAAAATAGCCGATCTACAAGCTCTCAGCACACACGACGCGACCAGTTGGAAGGCTACCACTGTCCCTAAAACACCCTGGCCAACACTCCACTCCGCTAGACTGTTCTCCCTCCCATGGCCCACAAGCTGCACAACTCTGTGACCTATACAATTATCATCTTGTTAAACAGACAACCCCGCTAATCTGCAACACTATCTAGAAGCCATGATTTTACCTTGTAGCACTCACCTCTTCAGACACTACCTCTCCTTGTCAGGGTCATTGCCAATTTGCATTAAAAACATTTTTTGCCATAGACATACACAATTAGTGGAGAATAATATTACTACCGGTATGTTTTTTTTATGTTTTTATTTGGTACGATCGCCATTAGCTGTGCCCTAAAGCACCGCTATAGTCTTCCTGGGATCCACATATAAAAACAATACATACACTTTATACTAACCATTTACAGCTGCATCCTACTGAAGAGTCGAGAAGAGTCGTCAAGTTGGTCTGTCAGGATCTAGTGGATGCTCGTGTAGCTGTTGACTTTTCTCATCCAATTTTCCTGACAATTTCTATGCCTATTTTCACCATGCCATTTTAGCTGCATATTCATCGTACAAATAAAAGTCTATATGCGGTTACAAAGTAAAGTATATAGGGCTTATGATAAGTAAGTGGTTCAACGGAGCTGAACTGGGTTTTCACAATCTCAGGTTACAATCGTCTGTATTCTCTCTCACTACCAAGGTCTTGTTGGAACAGCTTGCAATACAAGCAGTTGACATTCTTATTCCTCTCCTGGAGTCTCAAGCATGTATGATTGCTACAGTACGTCTGGTGCAAGTCACGTTCTTGATCGGGAAGTATATCCTCTTTAATCCGCTCAAGGGCACTACTTCCATATCGTTGCTGTCAGGAGGAAACCAACTACATTTTTTAGGTTTTAGATTTTTTGTTTTTGCATAAATCAGTGCTATTGAACACCCTTTACGTCTGTGTGGTTTCGAAAATATTGAACCAATGGAAAGTAGTAAAAAAAACTCAAAAGTCAGTTTGACCCTCAAACTGTCTGCATGCTGAAGCAACTAACTCCACCACCTCTCTCCCTCTGCATGCAAGTAATTGACAATAAATAAAGTCACGACACCAACTTAGAGACAGGCAGTAGTTATTTTTCTAAATATAAGGCTTTCTTAATTCCCTGAAAAATATTCCATTTCCTGAAAAATGAACATTGTAACGGTGGCTGCAGAGTGAGAGCGTATCTCTGTGCCCAGTTCTCCAGAGTCCCAAATCCCAATGACACGTACCCGCCGTGTCTGACTGATCAGTATGATCCAGATGGGAGCCATGCAGTCATTCGACCCTGTCTTGTTTAATCCATTCCTCACGCACGTTGTTTTGTCAATTTTGTGCATGACCTTTGGTCAGAGAGGGACAGAATGGGTTCATTGGCCAAGTATGTTCACGTACAATGAATCTGACAAATGCATGCACGGCTGCATGCACGCACAGTCGCACACACACATGCGCACACACACACGATCGCACACACGCCGGAGGGGAATTGAATATAGTGCACGCGTGTCAGACACATGGCTCACATCAGGCCGGATCCAATTGCAGTGCTCCACAGTGACTCTTATCAATTCACTGTGGTAACGCTTCTACGCACTGCACCTGGCCTGCAATACCAATTGTTAGGCCAGTCCAGCACCTTGGCTGGCTGCAGACTCAACTCTCTGAGAGCGTGTGTGTGTGCCCGCGCGCGCACTCGCGCACGCACACACACACACACACACACACACACACACACACACATACACATACACACACTCGTTTGGTTCACTCCCCTGTGTGTTTGCTGCCATAGCAGCTTGTTGAGTGATGCTTATTCATGAATAAACTATATACTACTGTAGGTTCTACGCCTGTGGGGTTGAGACAGAGGGAACCGAAATATATGTTTTGTTTAGAATCTTGAACGAGTTTTCATAGTGATATACTGAAAATATTTTGTGCCAGGGATCCCCAGAGAAAAAGATTGGTGTTAAAACATTTATTCATTATTCAACATTTGGCTTCACAACTTAATATCCCTTCACCGGGGGTGTTTATTTTGTTTTCTTCTCTTGTTTGTGTGAAATTCGATTCACCCAAAAACCAAAAATATTTACCAAGATATGTCATGAGTTCATCCACACAGGATGCAAATTTACACTTTTAGATTTTTCAGGGAATAAAAACCTGTAGCAATGTTGAAACTGTATTATATGACAGTTATACAATATTCTAACAAACAATATTATGTATTCCCCCCCTGGTGGAGTTGAGGATGGGGGTAGGTGGAGACTGTAACAAGGTGGAGGTGGAGTTGAGGATGGGGGTAGGTGGAGACTGTAACGAGGTGGAGGTGGAGTTGAGGATGGGGGTAGGTGGAGACTGTAACAAGGTGGAGGTGGAGTTGAGGATGGGGGTAGGTGGAGACTGTAACAAGGTGGAGGTGGAGTTGGTGGCGACTGCTCAAGGTGCAGTTGGGGTGGAGGTAGGTTGCTCGTTGCTCGCCAAAAATATGACGGGATCAGAGGCATATATTTAAAGACGGGGCCCATCAACCGATTGGCTGAAGCCAAGTTCCAAGTTCAAGTTCTAAGTCTGCACCCATATACCAAACAGAATAAATACATCATAAAACATTCTTTGGGGACAGGGAAGCATAATAAAAGTCAGCGCCCGGTACTTTTTCCCTACCCGCCATGTCATTCCCCTTTCTCAACCCTGACTTTGGTGCCATCTTTCATGGTAGAAATACCTCACAGGAATACATTGGGGGGATGATGATGAAAAGTGTGTGTGAAAGCATTGACTTTCACATTGGATCCATAAGTCAGATTTATACAGTACGTTCCGCACAGGGTGCCGGAACCGGGAACAGACGATCTACAAGCTGACAACATCTTGTAGACGGACTGTTTCCGGTTGTCTATATCCTCATCCGTCCCGAACCCGGCTGCCCAAGCTATCCTAAGGGTGAAATGCAGGTGACGGAGTCTGCGTCTCTCCCTCCGAAGTATTGACTGACCTGGGATCTGTTTTTCATAGGATATATACCCCTCGCCTTGGAAAAGGCGTTGCCTCTTTGCACTCCCCCCCTCCCTCACCCCCCCCCCCCCCCCCCTTCCATCATCTGTCTCCATCTCTCCGCCAATTTCCTTCCACGTCGGCCTCTCATCATCACCCTCTCCATCTCTCTCCCGCGCACTTCTCTCCTCTCCTCATCTCTTTCCCGTCTTCTCTCCTCTCGTCCGCCCTCTCTCCTCTACCGCCCCACGCACACACACACACACACACACACACACACACACACACACACACACCCCTCCACCGTATGTCCGTCTGTCTATCTCATTTATCTCTGGCACTATCTTCTTAATTCTTCTTCCCCTTTCGGCTCCATTCTCTCACTCTCAGAGACTACATTCGTGATTCAGACAAAATAATGCTATATGGTCGGCTGGCTGTGAGCTTCTCTCGGCATGCAGCTGAGCCTCCCGTATATACCTATGCGCTTCCATCGGCTCCTCTCTGCTTCGGATGCTGATGCATCTGGGTGCTACAGTATAGCACGGATGGATGGATGGGGGCTGGCAGTGGCAGGTGGGCGGTTTGGGTGGGTGGGTGGATGCTAATTCACACAGGGGCTGTCGCCCTCTCCAGTAGCACTCCATCAGCTTGAATGACAGCTCTGGGAGCTCCGCCGGTTCCACTTTGACTTGACTTGGGTTGCCACACACACACACACACACACACACACATCGCACGTCATCGTACCGAAACACGTTCTCACAGTTGACTGGCCCTTAAATACCCGCTGCTATATTATTATATCACAACATAATGTTAGCCTATATCATTGACCTAAATGGCATTATATCAACAATGACAAAAGGTTAGGCTTATGTATTTTTCATTAATTACTTTTGGACATGTGGAAAACGCTAAACATGCAGAGTGACGCATTATCCTACTTTACCTGCATGGCAACATCAACTTCTGATACATGCTTGACATGAAGTGATAATCCTGTACCGTCACCGTGTAGCGTTTTGTTTCATTAGCGATAAAATTGGCTGCAGCTGTTGTTCCGTGGCTGAGCACACATATGAACGGGTGGAGATCAAAGGAGGAGAAGAGTCAACTTTTCACCGCTGATTTTACAAATAGTTTCCCAGTTTCTAGGAATTACATTTTGCCCCCCCCCCCCCCCTACCCCCGCACAATCAGAAAAGATACTGTAAACCTGCCAGACGAGTAGGATACAAAGGCTGCCTGAAAGGCGTCCATTTGCATTCCAATGGGTGATTGAGGGTCGCTCTCTATACTACGCGCGACGGCCAAGTTTGTCCTTTCTTTGTGTCGTGTTTTCAAATGGATTTGAAAATACGACGGGAAGATGTGTGATTCCCTTCTCGCGTACCAGTGGGTTTTAGGGGATGGCAAAACTCACGACGTGAGACTCTGCCTGGCTGTTCATCTCTTCAGTTTTCTCACTTTTTTACTATTATTTTTTGGTCACTTTTCATTTCTTAACACCATCCATCCATATATTTTTTTCTATGATGAATCTTAGTTACATTCCAGTAAACGTTGGCGGTAGAGCATCCAGTAAAGTTGGCGGTAGGCAGCGCATCGCGTCACCTCTGCTGACCTCAGCGTTGCAGCCCGTGGGAGTCGAGAGTTGACTCTGGCTGCTCTCCCCTAGCAGCAGCAGACCGATGGTGGGTGTTCATTTGTCTTCGTCTGTGACCACCGGCACATACACCGCCGCGGCTATACGGAGGGGGAGGTTCACCAGCACATGCACAATGCATCCCCTGGTATGCCCATTTATAGTGGTGGTGGACAAAGTACGACTTGGACATCATGGGCAAAGTCAGTCAAAGTATACATTATTCTCCTGGTCAAATATGAATCAACAAGTGACAGCTGCTCTGTCACATTTGTGCTGGAGTTATAGTGCTGGAGTGTGTAACGTTCGTAACGACGTCTTTGTCGTCTTTGTCGATGTGTTGCTATTGCCGTTTTTTAAATTGAATCCTGAAAAGTGTCCTGTAAGTCCATAAAAGCCTGGGCTTCCATGGAAGCATGACAATAAGATATAGAACAAAGAAAAATCAATCAATCATCAGTATCAGTTTTAATTTACATGATGAGGTTTCCACCCGACAAAGACGATGATATCACAGAACTTCATTTTCAAGGACAAATCTCCGGGTTATGGAATGTTCTGGGGTTCAGTGGGGTAACCGTTCGTGGTCTAAAAGACTGCCGATTCTAAGGTGCTCAGTCTGTTTGCTCCATGCATCTTCGCCAGGGTTGCTCATGCAGCTACACTACAGTATATAGGCTGCTGACTTTCTGTTTTAGTTATGTTTTTTAACACATTTAGCTCTGGCTTCTCCTCGCGAGGCACTCTACACAAGACGCGGACGGCATCAAAGGCCAAAGACGTGAGGTTGCCGGGTGTCAGTGAAGCTGGAGGCCCTTCGTATCTGCCATGAATCAAGCCCTTACGGCAAAACCGGTTCAAACCGGTTCAAACTAGGCCAGTGATGTTGTCCCAGGGATCGTTATAAAATTATTATCTGTTATCTCTTGTTTGCAGCGCGTGCATCTCTGTACGAAAAGTGTTTCAAAAAGAAAGTGAAGAAATACATAAGAGCCCTTTGGCCTTTCAAAACCTTTCGTACGCTTTGCTTTTTTATATATATTATGCATGTATGAATGTCTTTCCTCATACAGACTTCTCTCTGTATGTACACAGTGGTGTACGTTCTTAAGCTCCCAGTAGTTTATTAAGAATCAATGGTCAGGAATCAACCCCTCCGGGTCTTCATCAGGGAGACGTTGGTTTTATGTCAAAATAGTTACATTTTATGCTCTCAAGAGTAAAATTATTGTTAAACATCTGCATTAATTTACAAGAAGTCTACACAATTAGAGAATGTAGAAGAAGATGTTTTATTTTTATCCATTTTTTTTGCCTGTTATCTTATCCAACGACAACAAAATATTAAAAGAAAATATTCTGAGAGTCAAAATCTCATCAAATGGTAGTCCGTGACTCAAATGCTCAATAAATAATTGATGTGAAAAAGGTTGAATGCCACAGTTTCCACCCACGGCAGCCCTGAATTGCATTACCTTACATTTACATCATATCATGGTACATAAAGATGTAAATATTTCCCATGTAACGAGGAAAATAATGTTATACTTTACAAATGGAAGGTTGTGAAGCGTTGAGCTTGTAGATATTTTTGGCAAGGTTTGGTGTATAAAGGGTTTAAGTGGTTAAACTGAAGTCATATTGATAAAATGACAAATATTATCAAAGAATTCTGTGCCTGGACTTGCGTCATGGATTAAACCTCCTCTCAACCTGTTCTTTTTCTGCTTGTTAGATTGTTGTTTCGGTTCAAAAGTACAAGTACCGGTACGTTGGGGGACAGCGACTGATGACAACTTAACCTTTAACCAAGTACTGATGCCGTTAGTGCAAAATGCCCTTCAGCTATAGTCGCAAGTCTGCATGAGATTTTTTTTTATACTCAATGTGTTATTGAATCTGACCTGACCTTCTCTTCTTTTATTTTCCGGTACAGTATACCGGTATGTGTCATATGTCACTTGCCTTGGAAATGACAAAAAGCTGAAAGGAATTGTTAGACCACGCCGTTAAAGATGCACACACACAAATCAAAACGCCCTCTCTGGAGTGTCACAAAGACAGAGCTTTACAAAGAGGGCCCAGTCAGTCAGTGCTTGCTGACGCTTACGCATGCCTTGTTCAAGGGAGTTCACGTTGCTTCCATCTGCTCTCGCAGATATAATCTGTCAAGATGCAGGTCCAAGAGATTCGACAACTCATTTGTCTCCCGGCGGCTACCATTTGCCTTTGGAATGACATTATTGCTATTCTAACTTTCTTGTTGATGATGATTGTATTTATTTACTGCTGGCTGTGCAACAAATTGCCCTTTTGGGAGAATAGAGATCAGGTTGACCTTGCTTTGAATCTTATTTTATTGTCCAAGTCTTATTTACAATGTAACGGCCTAGAAAGAGCTCACGATTTCTCCCTGAATCCGGCAGGACCTGCTGGTAACATTTCTATTTCTCTACAAGGGTCCAGCTTTTACACTAACAATTTGTTATGTTAACCCTAACCCGCAGGCACTTTTCACCCGGGCAATTTAACAATTGAACATAATGTTGCTGATGTCTGAGGTAGGTCTTTCAGGTTTCAGCACCTTCATGATGCTCAGTGACATCATAGAAGGTAGGTTTGTTTCGCTGCCCCGATTCCTGTTTTTTGGGGGTGAATTTCACCTGTGTTTAGTGATAGAGAAAAATCAGACCCGTCTGAAGTGAGTGGTGCTGTTGGGGTGTCCAGGAATGGGTGGACCAGTTAAAAATAGACGATCTACGACATCTATTTTCAGAAGATGTTTATACATGTTATTTGAAAACTGTTGGTACTTTTATTAACATCTGATGGCAATCCCTTTGTACATTTTAATACTCAAGTATATTTTGAAATCCAGACTTGTGACTATAGTGTTTCTATATTGCAAAAAAAGAGACTACTTTTTCCACCACTGATCGCAAATCATGTCAGATAGTGGCGTACAGACAAATCTGTCCTCAGCCACCGCCAGTACGCCATCCTGTGGACAAAAGGAGAAACAGACAGAGACATTAGGAGTAGGCCTATTGAAAGAACAGACACATAGAATCTGCCATCCTGTGGACAAAAGGAGAAACAGACAGAGACATTAGGAGTAGGCCTATTGAAAGAACAGACACATAGAATCTGCCATCCTGTGGACAAAAGGAGAAACAGACAGAGACATTAGGAGTAGGCCTATTGAAAGAACAGACACATAGAATCTGCCATCCTGTGGACAAAAGGAGAAACAGACAGAGACATTAGGAGTAGGCCTATTGAATGAACAGACACATAGAATCGTCGCATCTCATTGGATTCAGTTCCGCCATTGAACCCGTTTCACGCCACTCTCTCTCCGCCTCCCTAGCACAGAATGTCTCATTTGTCAATCGCAACACTTCAATCATTGCCGGAGAGAGCCATGATTATTTCTGTCAACAGAAACAATAAATACAAGTGAGTTTTTCTCCCGGTAAATGAAATGTCTCCCGGATAGAGGGATGACAATCAATGCTTTGTTTGTTTGTTTGTTTTCCTGTGGATGTGTCTGACTGGTGGATCAATAGCATGCCAGGATGCAGACACACACTCTATCAATCCCCTCAGACAGACAGGAGGGTGTGTGTGTGTGTGTGTGTGTGTGTGTGTGTGTGTGTGTGTGTGTGTGTGTGTGTGTGTGTGTGTGTGTGTGTGTGTGTGTGTGTGTGTGTGTGTGTGTGTGTGTGTGTGTGTGTGTGTGTGTGTGTGTGTGTGTGTGTGTGTGTGTGTGTGTGTGTGTGTGTGTGTGTGTGTGTGTGTGTGTGTGTGTGTGTGTGTGTGCGAGCGAAAAACAAAAGTATGTGTGCGTGCATGCAGGAAAAGTAACATGGTGTGTATGTTTCTGTGCATTTGTATGGGTTCACTCTGTGTGTGCTTCTGATCTTTAGAGATAGGCTTACGATCAGGGACGTATTCAGGTCACACGCGACACGTTGCAAGCCTATAGATTGGGTATTTTCACCCTCACACAACTAAGTATAACTCATGCTTTAGGATTATAGTAAATGGTCAAAATGTTTGTGTGTGCAGTGTGCACAGTGCGTGCCAAATCTTTTGCACATGGCGTGCTCACCCCTCTCTCTCTCTCTCTCTCTCTCTCTCTCAACCTGAAGAGTGAGGTGAGTAAACACACCTAGAGAGAGATGTGTTGCTGTACACACACCACCATGACCTTGAGCCTGCGTGACGCAGCCACTTGATCTGTATGTGTGTGTGTGTGTGTGTGTGTGCGCGCGTGAGTTTTCTGAAAAACTTCAAATGTTTATATAGCAGCATCAAAAAATACTATTTTTTGAGTACTGTATACTGTATAGAACCCCATGTGGCCTGCCCTGTAGTCACTTATTTGGGCTCGTTTCCATAGACATGGGTGCTTTATTTCTCTCACAAAATCTGGCGACATTGTCAATCACTCACTGTAGTGTACTGAAGAACAGATGGGAAACAGCCTCTTGCGTGTGCGCGCACACACACACACACACACACACACGCACACACACACACTCACTTATACTTTCCAATGTTCCGGAAATATTATGCAACTTTCTCGGAAATCTGCAAAAGAAAATGCTAATCAGTGTACGGCACAGTGTGAACTACTGTTATGCAAATAGACGACAGGATTCCATAATCAAAGGAGCACCAGTCCAACATACTGTATGGCTTATTTGCATTTACAAGTATTATAGCTAGACTACTGTAGTGGTTCTCAAACTGGAAGATCGCCATCGCCTGGATCGCCAAGAAGGGGATACTAGTATCAAACATTACTTGCTCTTTCCTTTGCAAACATTACAGTTGGACTCATGCCAGAGTTTTAGTTGCCGATGCTGATTTGATCACGATGAACAATATCTTGTCAAAATGTGTATTTTTTATCTTTGGTCCTTTTTTCCAAGCTTAGATGAATTCACACTGCTTTGATTAGTGGGCGTTTCTGATGAGAAGATGAGTTTTACAGAGTCACTGTGCTTATGTCATTATTGTAGTAGATTCTGAGTCTGCCTGACATTTTTCGTTTCTGCTCTCGCAAAGCGTGCTTGCTCGGGGTGGGACAATGTGGGGTCATGCACTGCTCTATACATTGTCTTGAATGATGTGGTATAATACAATTTAATTGAGATTGAATTGGATTGGATATGAGTGACACCCTCGTATATAGAGGTGTCCGCCCAGCAGGAGGGCAGACAGACAGACAGACAGACAGACAGACAGACAGACACTCAGCGTCCGTCTATACATGGCAGCTTGTTTGTAAAGCTGCCACAATGCAGAAGCTGCTGGCGTGAATTGCGTTGTATTATTATAGCCCTTACTGGAAGCCATTTTAAGAACATGTTTCCTACATAATTATAATCATATAACTTCTGCTCCACTACAGAGAGGCAAATATATTACAGAACATACATTAACTAATTCAGCGTTTAAAAAATAGCCGATCTACAATCTCACAATGTGTCACTTGTCACTACATTTTGATGCCAATACTTTTGTACTTTTATTCAAGTCAATTTTGAATTCCGGACTTTTACTTAATAATAATGTATTACTTCTACATACATAGTCTTGATACTTTTACTTAAGTAAAACATTTGAGCACTTTTTCTACCACTGGAACATAGTGGACAACCGGGGACATAGAACCTGGGTAACCCAGGGATGACCATACCTGACCCTCTGTCGCCCATTTCACGGGATGGGATCCCCTGTCGCGTCATTCTGCTCAAAGTGCTGTTCTTTTTTATTTTATTTTTAATCCCACGGATTGACCTCATGCTTCCTTCTATGCATGATGAGTCCAGGTCAGGGTGCTTCTTTTCACCTGACAAGGGGAGTTTCCCTGGTTGGACGTAGCACGTGGAAGGAACACGTTATTCCAACCAGTTCCTTTCCCCTCCATCAAGCGCCCCGGCTGGCCAGGGGGAGGCAGTTTAGAGAACAGAATTACTGCATGTTTTGACTGGAATGAACAGATATTGCACCAAATAGCAAGTAGGTATACCGGAGGAGGTAGGCTACTTGTTTATTTAAAATTAATTGCATCACACTTTATATGCGATACCAACCTGTCCACCTCAGCCAAGTGGACAAACTTTTTGTTTCTATAATTAGGCTCCCACCCCCTGTTTCTGACATTTTAATTTAGAAAGTTTCTTTAGGTGCAAATTAAAACTTTTGGAAGGCACACACACACACTCACACACACACACACACACACACACACACACACACACACACACACACGCACACACACACACACACACACACACACACACACACGACTGCTCATGTGCCTTATACACAACAAGATGCATGCAGGAATCCATCCATGGCCCCGTGCACACATAAACAAATGCACAAATTGACTCATGAATCAAGGTCCCGGAGGTTGCACGCACGCACACACTTCTTCGTCTGCCTGCTTTTATGGGCCTGAATTCAGTGAATTGCCTCCCCTGTGTTTGCCCTCAGCCCCCCCCCCCACGCCTCAACTCTTCCTCTCTCCTCTCCTCTCCTCTCCTCTCCTCTCCTCTCCTCTCCTCTCCTCTCCTCTCCTCTCCTCTCCTCTCCTCTCCGCTCCTCTCCTCTCCTCTCCTCTCCTCTCCTCTCCTCTCCTCTCCGCTCCTCTCCTCTCCTCTCCTCTCCTCTCCGCTCCTCTCCTCTCCTCTCCGCTCCTCTCCTCTCCTCTCCTCTCCTCTCCTCTCCTCTCCTCTCCTCTCCTCTCCTCTCCTCTCCTCTCCTCTCCTCTCCCCTCCCCTCCCCTCCCCTCCCCTCCCCTCCCCTCCACTCCCCTCCCCTCTCCCCTCCCCTCCCCTCCCCTCTCCTCTCCTCTCCTCTCCTCTCCCCTCCCCTCTCCTCTCCTCCCCTCAAGGCTACATCTCCAGCATCTCACCTACAGTGCTACAGCTGTGAGTGGGATCAGGAGAGGTTGAGTGCGACGTGCCGAAGGCTGTCACGTGCTGCTCACTCCTCTGTGTTTCCCCAGCTGTAATGTAAGGGTCATCAATGGGAAAAGACCCTTGCTCAGGAGTGTGTGACCACCACAGGAGCAAGGGTCAACGGATGGGATGGGGCCAGATTTAATAATAATGAGAGAGAGAGAGAGAGAGAGAGAGAGAGAGAGAGAGAGAGAGAGAGAGAGTACTGTATCATTCTTGCTCTTAGGCAAAAACCTTATATTCATCTTTTTAGGTTTTTGCATAAGTTTAAAATGGTTAATTAATTGTGTCCACCAATATCATCATATAATCAATATAGTTACAATTAATAACTTCATAAACTGGACCTGCGTTGGCTCTGTACTTGGACCACTCTGTTCCGTCTATACAAACCGATTATCTCTGCCAAAAATAGCCGATCACAAGCACACAAATCACAGTAATTGTTGCATTGTGACGTGTGGATCTGTTTATGTTTGGCTAATGGTCCTCCCAAGAATATGGATGCTGGTGTTCAAGTGGTTAAGTGGCCCTATTCACACTGCCAACACCTGACAGTGGCGGCAGTGGCTCAGGGGTAGAGTGACCGGATGGGAACCAGTTGGAACCTGGGCTCCCCCAGAGTTAGTGTCGACTGGCTGAAACCCTAATTGCTCCTGATGTGCAGGTTGATGCCTTGCATGGTTTCCTCCGGCATCGGTGTGTGAATGTGTGTGTGTGTGTGTGTGTGTGTGTGTGTGTGTGTGTGTGTGTGAATAGGTGAATGCAATGTACAATCTCTGTATAGCGCCTTGGATAAAGTGGATAAATCTACAAGCTCACAACACATCCACTGACCACATGAATCAATTATTGACATGTTTATGTAGAAGCTGAATTATGACAAATTCTCCTTGAGATGCCTGCCAGCATCAAAATTACATTTTGACTTCAAACATCGATCTATTCTATATTTCATGGTTTTGGCGCGACAGATTCTGACATCTTAGTGTTGCGTATAGCCAGACGATCGGAGACCACTGCCTACTGATACGTGTGGGGACTTTAATACATTTAACGTAGGGGTTTAGGACAGCAGACAAAACGTCTGCTAAACCTACGCCCACTGCTTCGAAAAGTGTCCCATGATAAAAGAGTCCACTGTGGACTTGGTGTGATTGTACATGGGTTGCATGGTGTCTCATAATCAATTATGCCAGTGGCGTTTGTGGGCCGCGCATATTTTCAGATGGTATTGCGGCTCGGATCAGTATAGTATCCTATATTAAAAACGGACAGCGGGCGGACGGTGAGCGGGTGGACGTCACATAAGCGTAACAAGGAGCACCGCTGCTCCGATCCGCTCCAACACTGACCTTGGCAGCCGTAGCAGTGTTTAAAACTTAAAAGGGCCATACAGTCTTTGTTTTACATGTCGGATACAGCAAAATGTACACATTATGTTTATTCATTGCTGCATAAAAAATAAAAGTGTTTAAAATAAATAAATAAATACTGCGACTTTGGTGACCATTGCTCGTATCAGCGCAACACAGGACAAATTTAGTATTTTGAATGGTGCCACAATTAAAACATTTTAGTATCATATGCAAGGTTTTTAACTCGTTTTAACATTATATTTTATATAATGTTAATTATATAAAATATAATGGTCGGTAAAACCGGCCGGTCGGTCGGTCTCTCCGTAGTTGCTTCATTGTTAATTATTCAGTAGCCCACTTGCATATAATGTACACTCAAACAGGTTCGGAATGGCTTGAAAACATGTTGACCCACAGCCTTCCCTTGGCTGCCTCTTAGTTCAGCCTATTAATAGTCTCTTGAGTCCCGGTCTAGTGAGCGGAGGGATCAAAGGATGGTAATGTTGGTGGGTTGAAGGGTTCAGACCCTTCCATGAAAGGAACAGCACAGCTTCTATGCGGCCTCTTAGCAGAGCTTTTAAACTCCTTCCATCATTGTTCTTAAGTATGATCTGTGTGCCTGTTCCAAATGCATCAATAAGGGCTTCATAGGAATATTATGGGTTCTATAAAAACGAAGGAACATCAGAGAGCTTCTTGAAAGTAATAAGTTGTAATGTGGAAGTATAGAAGAGGGTGCTCCATGGTGGATACATGGAACATGATTTATATTTCACTCATGCACATTTTAATCAAAGTCAAAAATATCATCTCTGTCGGGTGGAAACCTCATATGTCAGAAACTTTGGTAGCAGATATATAAGTAGTGAAATACAGCTTAACAATTAAATGTACATCTCTAGCCCATTCTGGGCGGGAACCCCTTTTGGTGTTTTAAACATCGTTATAATTTAGCTATTGAAAAATAGCAGATCTACAAGCTCATAGCGCGCCACCGAGTGGCACGCTATGAACTTGTAGGTTCGCTATTTTTGAAAAATCGTTAAAATGTGCCTCAAATCTTTCCGAAAATTGTCATGATTTAGAAAACATTTATTTAAAATGTCGACGTCAGGCCTGAATGGGCTAGTATACAGTAGATAGGAGCCTTGGATTGGAGCTATCCATGGTTCTGAAAGTACTGCACTGCCATAGTGCTGAACTACTTCACTGCCCATGGTGCTGAAACCACTGCACAGTACATACTGTACAGTAGGGCTCTATTTTCATCCCTGCCGTTACCCGCGACGCTGCCTGCAAGTCAGCCGCTGCCCGGAAATGTCACGCTGAACAATGACATGAGCTGTCACTGTCATACCGATAAATAGGAACTCAATGTGTACTATTTCCGTGCCCTTATTCCGAGCTGTAAGACAGCCGATTGATCATCATTAAAATAAACACACAAAAAGGTGTGTTTCCATTGTATTCAACATTGCATGAAGAATAACACAATATGTCACCAATGTCATCAACAAATACAAAACAGCGTAAGGAGAACAATGACAATTTGCATTTACCTCCTGTTGTGGTCTCCTTGTATATGTTGTTTCATGCGGACGGAATAAGGCGTTGACTTAAAGTTGCAGCCTTAGTCGCTGGAAGTAATAAAAAGCAAACCAAAATAAAACCAAATAGAATACTTGAGACTACAATTTGTTTTTCCCAGGGTGGGTGTCTGGCACAGTTGTTTGCGTGCATATAATACATCCTTGAGAGCCGCCCCAAATAAGGATCTCATGTTGAATTCAAATCAGCAACTTAAAAAAAAAAAAAATATATATATATATATATATATATATATATTTTTTTTTTTTTCTTTCACACACAATCCTCACCTCAACTTGACCCATGCAAATTATCCTCCTTAAATGCAATACCAAAACACAGCAGTGGGCCAGAGAGACCGATAGCACACTCTCTCTCTCTCTCTCTCTCTCTCCTCGATACACAAATAGCATTGCATCTGATCATTTATTCCAGGTTCTTTGTTTTGCTCCTCGTTATGTGTTGCTATACTCCCGTATTGAGTTCAGGTGCGCGAGGAAATTGGCATCCACTGTGAGCGGAATAAGAAGAAGAGGAGACAAGCTTAATGGACCCCAGACTGATTGGCAGAAGTTTGGCCCCGCATTCTGCATGAGCTGCCCAACTTATTTTGGGTTTCTGTTTGAGCTTTGAGTCCTTTCCTCTGAAACGGCTCTCCTGTGCCACGGTATTCGTTGCGTGGCAGCTGCGGGATGCCCATTAACCCATTTTGGACGATAAAAAAGGCTTCTAAATCCAAAGAAAAATCTGAAAAACCCATGTTTCTATGTCAGTTGTGCTCAACCTTTTTCATGTCAAGGAACCCCAGAATTATCTCTATCTCTATTTGCACCACATTTTTGCATACGGGTTCTCCAAATGCATCACTGACAATACCGGCAACATCTGCTAACATCTGCAGCCTAATGGGAGTGAAAACCAGCGCCTCGGTGGACTTATAACTTCCTTTCAGAACAGTGAACGTGGCTTCTTCCCAGAGAGTTACTTTATTCTTTCATGTGTGACTGTAGCCCCCAAGACGGCCCATTCTCCACATGCTGAGAACCGAGAAAATGTAATGTAGTTGAATGAATTATAGTGCAGTGTGGATTCTTTTGGGTCAGACGCTGGATAATGCTATAGCAGCTAGAGTAGACCATCGATTTCCGACCTTTTTAGTAAAGCTAAAGTTTCTACCAGGCAGCTCAGAGGCCTCTCAAGGTGGACTGTCCGTCCTGACATTGGGAGGTCGATAAAATTGTAAGTGTGGGTTGCTAAGTATACAGAATGATGATGAGGTTTGATGATGATGTATTGACCCACATGTCATCACAGGGACCCTAGAAAGTTTATACGGAATAAAACGTTTATCGGGAGTAAAGTCAGGCAATTGCTATAGGCACTACACTGTATGACATTTTAAACAGGTTTTAAATGGTAAGACATTGGGATGCATTGACTGCACAACTTCTTATAACGATAAAGTCAAATGATGGCTGATAAAGTGAGAGAGATAGAGAGAGCTTGACTCAGCATGCCTCCTACATGCTCTATTTCAGCATGAGATTATTTCCATTCAATTATGTTATAATTAATTGTGAATTCATTAACCCATTCTGACCTGAGATCAGATTCATACCAGGTTTCCACTGGACACACACTGGTCTGATCAACCCATTCTGACCTGAGATCAGATTCTAAAAATGTCAGTCGTTCTTCGATTTTTCAAAAATAGCAGACCTACATGCTCGTATCGCGCCACTCGGTGGCGCGATATGAGCTTGTAGATCTGCTATTTTTCAATAGCTAAAGCATAACATGATGCTAACACCAAAATGGGTGCCAGGTCAGAATGGGTTAAGCGTTCATTACGTGTTCTTAAACCCCTGCCGTCTCTCTCCCTATAACCACATATTGTTGGCTTACCAAACATTCTTCAGTGCAGCCAAAGGAAGTGATGTCTCACTTTATTCCTCATACTCCTGATTCATCTGATTTGCACGGGAGAGAGAGAGCGCCAACTCTCCAAGGTTCTACAGAAAGCCAAAGCGTCCTTGTCTCTTATAGTATCCCCACCCCACCAGGATTATTAGAGTTAGTAAAACCAAGACTAAAACAAAAACTGAAAGGGGGGGAAAAAATAAAATGCATGGAGAACTGCGGTGGTGCATGGGGTAAAGTACCTGCATGCCCACCACCTAAGCCATATTACATGAGACGTTGTGCTTTTACACTGATTATTGGCACGATTGTGATGCGGTCAGGAACGAGGCGGAGCCCAGTTCCACAAGCATCACTGCGGTTGCGCTTAACTGGAATGGAGTCGCGGTTGGTAACTGTTAAAGTTCCAACAGAGATTTCCAGTCTTCCCTTTCCAGTGCAACGTTACAAATATTATTAACGCAGTGGATTGGACATTAGCAACTTCCTCCTGGGGGACCCCGAGGCCTTCCAAGGCCAGTGTGGAGATATAATCCCCCCCATCTGGTCCTGGGTCTGCCCCGGGGTCTCCTCTCAGTGAGATATAATCCCCCCATCTGCTCCTGGGTCTGCCCCGGGGTCTCCTCTCAGTGAGATATAATCCCCCCATCTGGTCCTGGGTCTGCCCCGGGGTCTCCTCTCAGTGAGATATAATCCCCCCATCTGGTCCTGGGTCTGCCCCGGGGTCTCCTCTCAGTGAGATATAATCCCCCCACCTGGTCCTGGGTCTGCCCCGGGGTCTCCTCTCAGTGAGATATAATCCCCCCACCTGGTCCTGGGTCTGCCCCGGGGGTCTCCTCCCAGTGAGACATGCAGTGAGGACCTCCCTATAGGGAGATGCTCAGGAGTACTAGATGTACTGATGCTTGAACCACCTCAGTGACCTCTAAGGTAGAAGACCAACCAACCTCACTTTGAGAACCACCGTGCTGCTTCCTTATAAAAGTATTCAAAATGGTATGCTTTAAAAACACTACAAACTAAAAGTAAATGTTCTTATTAATATTAATGTGTTGCTGTATTGAAATTGAAATTTCCGCCCCCCAAAAAATGCTAATGTTTTCTGGAAAGAAAATCAAGCTACAAGCTGTCGTAATGCTGCACACTGCACACTATTTTCACTACAATATAGTGAAAATGACTTGCATTCAAGAGTCGAGAGACGTAGTCGAATCAAGAGTATACAAAAAAATACTTTAGTAACTGTAGCACTCAAGTAAACGTCCTTTGTTTCTCTCCATGACTGTAGATGGGTCAAATGAAAGATATTTTCTGTCTTAGTTAAGTTTGACGGGCGCTATCTGGGAAGTGCCGAGCTCACAGATAACTTGAAGATAAAAAGCAAACAGATTTTGATTGTGTTGGGATCTGCGCTCGAACAAACATACGGAGCATTTGTAATCTGCATCCTCTCCATTCTCTTCCCTTTCATCAGCCCACCCTTTCAGCTGAATATAGCCCAAACAGCTTGCCAAAGACAGTACAAAAAACCAAGATGAATATGGTCTGTTCTCGAAGAGTTAAGCCGGGCAGCAGTTCACTGGAATACAATTAATGAGGAAAAAGTTTGCCGTGACCTTGATAAAAACTCCATGAGAGACACGCGTGCACGCTTAACACACACACTCTCACACATACACACGCACACGCACATGCACACTCTCACTCACGCACACACACACACACACACACACACACACACACACACTCAGGGGCGTGCACACGCGGTTACACTCTGAAGGACGTTCTCTTCAGGATCAAAACTATTCTGTTCGACTGGCAAAAGCCATTTCTCTGCGTATTCAATTCAATTCCGTGAAAATGAGTTGCTTAATCAGTGTCGGAAAAAAGAGCAGTCTAAATCAGACAGCGAGGGAAATGGAAGGCCATAATATTGCATTCATACCCCATATGTAGCTGTACAGTTATGGTAATTATTTCCATGAAAAAAACCCTGCGGCCAACATTTTCTCAAATAATCAGGGAAATGTACGGAGTGATGCGACCACTGGTGAAGTAGAATGATTTTGTTGCTGTTGGCTGGAAACCTTGCGTGTCCAAAAACCCTTCCTTTTTTATTATCATTTAAAAAAGATTTTAATACCGGTGAACGTGGAAGATTTACAAGCTCACTGTGAGCTTGTAGATCTGCTATTTTCACTACTTTTTGAGTGACACTCTTGTAAAGTAGGACATTCATTTCCCAAATGAAAAAACCACAACATAAACACGAGCGATATGAATATGTTTTGATTCCTCCATTGCGTCCCTGAAGAAAGGTTTAAGAATTTTAAGAATAATGTTGCGTTGCTGTTATTAGCTGTGGGGAGAGATTTCCCCGCATGAGTTGACTAGCGTACACATGTCTTGTGCACTCATGTTGTTATCTGCGGTGGGATTTTGTGTTTGTTTTGTTCATGTTGCTTTGTGTTACAGTACATACAGTAGGCTGCAATGGCTCAGGAGCTTTTTAATGTTGTCCACCGATAATCACCAATATGTTCCTTATCAGACCATGCAGGCAATATGGACATTTCCACATACTGCCTATACCAGTGTTGTAGTACTCGAGTCCTTGACTCGCTTCGAGTGCACATTTTAATTTACTCGGTCTCGTCTTGGTCTCGCCCTTAATTTGACTTGGACTTGACTCAGTCACGGACGAATTAAGGGACTCTTCCCCCACCGAGTCAACTCGAGTCACTACAATGCCATGAAATAAATGTATTATACCCATATGAGGAGCCCTGCATTCACATTGACATTATGAGAGAGCTTATAGACAGTTATCCTGTTAAGTAATGGAGTGCAGCTGACGTGTCATGCGCCTCGCAGTGTTTTCTGTACCTCGGACTCGCCCCCTCTCGGACTTCATGGTCTTGACTTGGAAGTTGGACTTAGGTAGACTTACTGTAGGTGGACTCGACTACAACACTATTGTCTACCGCGAGTGGCGACTAGGAAACGCGAAAGTGAAACTGTGTGTGTGTGTGTGTGTGTGTGTGTGTGTGTGTGTGTGTGTGTGTGTGTGTGTGTGTGTGTGTGTGTGTGTGTGTGTGTGTGTGTGTGTGTGTGTGTGTGTGTGTGTGTGTGTGTGTGTGTGTGTGTGTGTGTGTGTGTGTGTGTGTGTGTGTGTGTGTGTGTGAATGGGTACATGTAATCCACACTGTAAAGCACTATATATGCATGCACCATTTACCATTTTATTTTTCAAACAAACACTGAAAACAAATCACAAATGTTTTGGATGGAGTTAACAAAGGCAATGCAAACCTCTCACCAGGTAATGGACCAACAATGATCTACAGTAGAAAAGATAAGAAAGTTGTTTATTGCTGTTCACAATTCACATGTTGTGATCTTATACTGGATCTTCACCAAATTCCTGACAAACATCCAGTATACGATTGAAACATTGAACAGCAATAAACAAGAATGTGTTATTATTATTTGCACACCAGTGTTGATTGTGACATCAAATGTTGGTTATAGTCATACACTTTTGAGTACAATTTCATTTAGTTGTCATATTTTAGTCATCTGATATTTTTTTGTTTTAGTCTCGTTTTAGTCTAAATCTACAGCTGATTTTGTCGACTAAAATGTATTTTGGCGGGCCTTGATGGCGTCGTAATGGCAGATTTTACACTTCGTGTTGAAAATAGCCAATCTACAAGCTCGCAAGGCGACATGTTATGAACTTGTAGATCTGCTCATTTCAGAGCACAAAATCAGAGCGCAACCAAACCAAAGACTTGTCTTATATACTGTAGTTCTACTGGGTCTTCATCGTAGTTTTATATTGTTTTATTGTAACGAGTGGAAACGAGTGACAACCTATGCCCAACTACAGCGCTACCTGTGACCTACTGTGTGTGCGTTTACTGGACATTGTGTGTTCTGATTGGCTCTCAGGCAGAGCGAGTTCTGTGTCATGTCTGTTCCACGCGCGGTTTGAGCAGTTATGTTCCGGTGTTCAATGAGTGTAGAGTAGACGTATACCGAGGAATCCTCCGTCTCCACCCGACCACCACGGACAGACTCACCCACCAAAGACACTGTATTACAGTATTACTAGTAGCGTGAGTCGGAGTCCTGTACTGCTGCGTTGTGCCAAGTTCTACCTGCTGTAAAGTGCTATTATTGTGCCTGTTGTGCTGCTGTACTCTGCCGTTCTGCCAGTAAACATCAAGTACTGAACCTCCTTGTTGTGGCATCATTCCGCACGCCTCCATCACAGAAAGTTAGTCAAACAATATGTTTATATCTTTATAGTTTTGTCATTGTGTTTTGTGATGTGTGTTCATTTCAAAAGTTGTTGTCATGAAACCCCACAGGCCATTTCAATAATGATAAAAAAAAAAACTGGGCTGAAGGTTATACCGTTTCATATATTTTTTTAAAAGAACAACTCGTACTCGTAGCACTCAATATGCAGCCATCCACCCACACAGCGCTAAACTGACACATCATGACAGGCGAACCGCCGCACACGTTCACTTGCAGTACAGAGTCACCGCTGATGGAGGGAAAGAGAGAGCTCAGGCTGTACTCTATGCACATCCTATCATTATGTTTATCATGTACAGTGCCACTTGAAGACACAAGTGTCATTACAATGTGGAAGAAGCTCAACGTATTTTTTTGGCAGAATGAGAATGCGTGCCGATCCTCCTCCGCTGTAAGCCCTGATGATTGCATCAGACCGCTATCTCTCTATATATAACCCATTTTGGGCGGGAACCCCTTTTTGGTGTTAGCATTATGTTATGCTTTAGCTATTGAAAAATAGCAGATCTACAAGCTCATAGCGCGCCACCGAGTGGCGCGCTACGAGCTTGTAGGTCTGCTATTTTTGAAAAATCTCAGGTCAAAATGGGATAAGCTACAGACATAAGCTCCCTGGTGATATGAAGGGGGGGGGGGGGGGGGGACAAGCCTCCTGGTGGAGAATAGGACTGGATGGATTGATGTTCGGACGGGCGGACGGACGGACGGACAGAGAGACATGGCTCTTTTCGAGGACAAAGGTTAAACTTTACTCATGAAGCTTTCCAGAACCCATGGAGTTCTGTGATGATTTTGAAAGCGTTTGTTTAGGTTTACATTAAAACCAGAACCAGCCCTGAAGGGGGAAGGTACAACAAGTCACAATGATTTCACGATTGTAGAAACATTTTCAAAGTATAAAGTTCTCAATTCTGGGCTCTGCAGAACTCAAGTGTTAGTTCCAGTACAACATATCTCTAAAAGAGAATGCCAGCACTCACCACAGAACTGTCCTTTAAGGCACTTTTATTTACACTTTTATTTATCATTGGCATAGATTCCCGTAACACCCCTCCTTTTTAAGGACTCAGCCAAATGTCCCTATTTTTCATACGGTAGTGATTTAATTTTTGTTTTGTTTTACTACCTGTATCCTATCCCGTTATTTCTTATTAGATAAAGGACTCAGATACTGATATGTGCTTATACAATGTGTATGTATTCAAGGACTCTGATATGTACGTATAGTGGATTTTGCTGTGTATGAATCTGTATTGTGATTGCACTTTTGGCACTAGTTGTTTGGAAGTTATGTATATCTGAACGGACATGGGAAGTTGTCTTAACACTATAAATGCAGCATACAACGCTGATGAAGGCTTGACACATAGCCTACAATGTGCGGTCTGCTCTGCAGCATACCATGCCTACTTAATATGTATGTCATTAGATGAAAGTGCCTTAAAAGGACAGCCCCACTAGTGCTGGTATTCTCTTTTAGAGATTTGAAGTTATACTTTACTGACTGTGGCGTGCTCCCGGTAACTTAAGAGAGATTGGAGACGAGTTGGAGTCGTGCTTGCTTCCTTCCCAAATTGGGTTCTGAGAAGCTTATCTGAAACTGAGACGCAATGTATAATGGAAACACATCCACAACCTGTGAAATACATTTCAGCGCACAAACGGTTCACTTAGTTCTAGTAAACGAAGAGAGCTGAGAGAGAGATAAAGAGAGGGAGACACAGACAGACAGAGTAGGTCTACTGAAATAATCTACAATGCATCACACGTGCTATTCACATAGGTATTGTGTGTGTGTGTGTGTGTGTGTGTGTGTGTGTGTGTGTGTGTGTGTGTGTGTGTGTGTGTGTGTGTGTGTGTGTGTGTGTGTGTGTTGAGGAGTATCATTCCCAAACCAGCGCGGCCTTAATTGAAAAGCTCTTTCTCCCGGCCAGAAATGATTTAGCAGAGAAACTTGTGAATTATTGAATTGGATCTAGATATGATGGAGCTAAAGTGGACTGTATGTGTCTGATCTCGACTACAAGCGAGAAAAGGAAAAAAATCGATTTCCCTCCAGCTCCGAACTCTGAGCACTTTTGTCTCTCTCCTCCTGCTCCTCCTCTACTTTTTGGTCTTTATTTGCCTCTGTGGAGTTATGGTGGAGCACATATCTAATTAATTAGTGCCTTTGAGCCTGACAACTATTTTGCTTTTCATTAAACAGTGAGTCCAAAAGTGTTTCTGACAAATGCAGAACATCCTATAGGCTGAAACCAGTCCTCCGGGACGGCTTTCAGCCTATGGGATGTTCTTCTTTTTTATTTTAATCCCACGATTTTGTAACCCATTCTTCACCCACTTCACCATGACATCAGTGTGACGACATTATAACATATTGTTTAAAACACCAAAAGGGGTTCCCGGCGCTCAAAATGGGCTAGACCAGAAATCACACAGGCGGGGGCAGGCTAGTTTCAGCCTATAGGAAGATGCACAGGCTGGGGCAGGCTAGTTTCAGCCTATAGGAAGATGCACAGGCTGGGGCAGGCTAGTTTCAGCCTATAGGAAGATGCACAGGCTGGGGCAGGCTAGTTTCAGCCTATAGGAAGATGCACAGGCTGTGGCAGGCTAGTTTCAGCCTATAGGAAGATGCACAGGCTGGGGCAGGCTAGTTTCAGCCTATAGGAAGATGCACAGGCTGGGGCAGGCTAGTTTCAGCCTATAGGAAGATGCACAGGCTGGGGCAGGCTAGTTTCAGCCTATAGGAAGATGCACAGGCTGGGGCAGGCTAGTTTCAGCCTATAGGAAGGTGCACAGCACCTAGCTCCGTTTGGAACCACACCCTCTGATATTAGCCCCGAGAAGACCTTCCGTGTCAGGATATCTCTGCATAGGTTGAAATGGGTATAGAGCCCGTTCAGAAAACCCTTTTCGTGGTATCATATCCAAAAAGTACAGGTATTTCCTGACTGAGTGCTATACATATGATACAATGGAAAGTTTTTGGAGCGGGGTGAAACAACTGCTTAAATCTGCCTCACTCAGACTGTGGCTATAGTCGACCCCCGTTCGCATGCGCAGTACTGCTTCCGTAAGATTGCATTGGGAAAGCATGGCACAGGCTGGCTTCATCAGCTATATGTAAGCGGTTCTTTCACCCCGCTTTATGCCTATATATATGAATATATGTCTGTGTGCCTTTTTATCTCTCCATATATATCTTTATATGTCCCTTGTATGCCCATATCTGGAAATATATCTGATGTATACGGGCCACACACTAGCCTACAGTAGATTACTCTAAGTTGGCTCTGTCCTGTAGACACCGTCAGAGAGAGTGTAGTGGGTCTACTGTTTGCTATATAGACGGGTAGTACTATTTTTCTTGTATGCTTTGTCTCGTAGTGTAATGTGCTTCACTGCCTGCCTGTTCTGTTTTGTGTTGGGGACTGCAGATGAAAATTGGCATCTTTGATACATCCCGTATATTTGTATGCACTGTCCGTCAAAATAAACAAATTAAGTGAGTACGGTTATGAAACGTAAAGTAGAAGTTGCGAGCTGGAACAGAAAAAGGGGTTGGGGGGGGGGGGGGGGGGGGGGGTTAACCTGGTTGAGAGAGAACATCATAATGAGAGACCCTGGAGGAAGAAGAAGAGATGAGAGAACTAGAGCAGGCTGCCCAGCGTGGGGTCTCCTCTTTCTCCCGCTAGTCAATTAAAGCAGGTGGTTTAGTTTAGCTCCTCTCTGGCTGCACGTTGTGGAGGGAAGCCTGCCGTTACAGCCAGCTGGTGGCAGTGGTGGGTATACTCTCTGACTTAAATGAACACTCAGGGGTTTCTCTTACTGTTGCTCTCATTAAATGTCCGCTCACTGAAAGGCAAGGCCAGTTTGTTTGTATAGCACATTTCAACAAAAGACAATTTTATGTAAAGCACATTACATTACATTACATTAAACATCAAGCTACGGAAACACATTATGAAGTGACATTGGGAAACAATAAGACAAAATAAGTGAAGCATAACAAATTCAAGTGCAGTGCAGAGAAAGAAAGAATACATTACTCAATGAAAGGCAGCGGCAAACAGGTCTTTAGCTGTGATTTTAAAGAACTAAGAGTGGAAGCAGGTTTCTGGAGGTTTGTTCCAGATATGTGGTGCATAAAAGCTATCGTAAATTCTGCTTCTCCACATTTACTTTTGATTCTAGGGACAGAAAGTCGACTTTTCCCATGATTGACCAGAGAGGTTTGGATGGTTCAATCATGATATCACAATGCGGTTTAGCCCTAAACCATTAAAACGCTTTGTGGATTAACACTAGTATTTTGAAATAAATACTATAAGGGACTTGGGGTTTAATTTGTCTGTAAAGTCGCTTGTAAATTGGTTTGTAATAGGAGGTTTGTCATAGGAGGGTTTAACCCCCAGAAATCCCGGGTTTGGCATAGATTGTGTGTTAAAATAAAATATCAGATCTACACGCTCACAACACACAGCAATGTGCCCTTGTTGTGAGCTTAGATGGTCTATTTTAAAATGCCCAAGCCATGTACTGTATATAGACACATCTGCAGAGCGGCAACCATAACTGTGTGGTGTCAAGTGGCAACAAGGAGAGCCGATTGCCACTGCAGTCATGAGTGCACCCACTGCCCCACTGCCCCACTGCCAGGGCAGTCATGAGTGCACCCACTGCCCCACTGCCAGGGCAGTCATGAGTGCACCCACTGCCCCACTGCCAGGACAGTCATGAGTGCACCCACTGCCCCACTGCCAGGGCAGTCATGAGTGCACCCACTGCCCCACTGCCAGGACAGTCATGAGTGCACCCACTGCCCCACTGCCCCACTGCCAGGGCAGCGCGCTCCATGGATTCCTCTATAGGTGCTTCAACATATTTTAATGCTGTTAATTAACTCATTTTGCTGGGTGACCCTTGATCATTTATCACATAGACCTGGCCGCAAAATGTGGCACCAGTGATTTGGCAGTGGTTGCCAGTGCTCAGCCAGTCAGCCCCAGTGCCAGGCCTGCTGTCCAGCCAAGGCTTAATGAGAGGCTTTGTGTGGGATAAAGGGAGACTGGCGCTTAGACTCTGATGCCCATACACGGCAATTAGGGCCAGCCAATCCCACGAGATCACGGGATCATCTCTCTCTCTCTCTCTCTCTCTCTCTCTCTCTCTCTCTCTCTCTCTCCCCCCCCCCCCCCTCTCTCTCCCCCTCTCTCTCTCTCTTCCCCCCCTCTCTCTCTCTCTCTCTCTCTCTGTAATTCACATCTTTGTTTTACTGTATGCCATCATGTCATGAGTAAGATGTGAAAATGTGGGATTGCTGGTGGATTACCGCAGCTGCATTGTCGGCGGAATGAAGAATGAGTCATGTCGTCTTCATTTAAAAAAAAAAATTATATACATAATTGAGAGTGTACAAATAGGCCTACATTACGTTTATATGCTCATACAGACCTGTAAGGGTCCATGTGGTTCCAGTTGTACACGCTCATATTTACAGACGTAAGGGTCCATTTGAAGTGTGAAACTACCCTGGGGGTTGGTGACTTGGTCTAAGGCAGGGGTCATCAATCTGTCCAATGATGGCCGTACATGACTGTGGCAAATTTTAGATTCTTAGTTTTATCTTTTTTACATTATTATGTATTATGTATATTGATCATAAATCCCAATTACTCAATGTCAGTCTCCAGGTTTTCTTCAGAATATGTACAAGTATGAGACTGAATTACTATATGACACTATGGAGGCGTGTCATATCATAGGAGTCCAAGAGGACATTGGTTCTCTAACCGTTTTATTTATTTTCAAGGACCCCCATAACTCTGAGAGTTACAGACTTCTAACGGTATCATTTAAGGCTATAATAGGCCTAATGGCAAAAATAGATTTTTGACAAATATCCACCACAAGTCAGCATGGCGATGACCCTGAGGTCACAATCATTAAAACAAAAGAAAATAGTGTTTATTCATCAGGTCCAGCTGGCACTCACTGATTGCAATAAGCCTGTGTCCTCCCTCTTCATGACATCTATCCTCGGTCCCACAGAGGGAGTGACTGTGCTCTTGTTTTGGTCGGGGTAACGGGGTTCGTTCATCCTCTATGTTTGGATGTTCTCTGCGGATACTTATTGGATTACCCAAATTCCGGAGGATCACACGTATGCATAATTCATAGCACATGGATTACTAAATGAGGGCAAAGATAGAGCTTAGAAAAACGTACTGTAAAAGCTCCTTCAGGGATGTTTTGGCGGGGAGAAATACTTCGTGTTATTGAACAGAGATGATTTTTCTCGGAGAATGTAAACCGCGCCGCGGGACATGTGGATAGGAACTTTAATTTCAGCGACACAGCAGATGCATGAGATACTGAGATGTTGCAGGGTTTGCTACAGTGTACAGAAAACGTTGGGGAGGGTGATATTGGTCACCCCTACAGGCTGGGGTGGCACCTGTTGGATGAAGGCCCTACGTCCTCCCGATGAGGGCTCCTCACTGGCAGGTGAGTCCATAGATTTGAAAAACAATAGATGCCTCATTGGCCGCTCCACACATGGAGCCATGTGTGTTGACGTGAGGGTGGAAGTGCGTTATTGGCCAAACACAGTGCATCTTTTCAGGGCCTTGTCAGATCCGAACATCCGCTCTGTGACGCACGCGGAAGCTTCGCCCCAGAAGAGGCGTCTTACCTTTCTATGTCTATGGGTGAGTCAGTAGGATAGAACAGCAGTGACAAGACAACACATACATCTTATTGGCATAATGACAACATTGGAGATAAAAAGCGGGTATGAAAAAGAGTGGCTACTCTAAATAGGCTAGGGAAGTATTGTTGGATTGTGACGTAAAAAAAAGAAAACGTTTCTGTAATTTTTCTTTTCTTTAAAAAAATGTCTGAAAGTTAAACAGTTGACCTTCAACCACTTATACCCTGTACCCTGTGTCGTCCGGCATTCCTCAGAGCTCTATACTAGGGTATTTTCGTTTTGTTGCTCTACATTTAATAACGTTGCTGAAAATAGCCAATGTCGGAACACAGAATGCATGCAATAAATTGTGTGGCTGGTTTGAATGGTAAAGGTCCAGAAAATGCTGCCCTTAGTAAAGTAAATAAGAAAGGGTACACCGACAGACTCTGGTAAAATGTGATGGAAGACACCTTAGAAAACATGGCCCTTAAAGAGAAATGCTCGCTCATCAATCTCTGCCCAGTTTGGGCAGAAAGAAAGCAGGGACAAAAATGTCTAGGGCTTTCAGGTACAAAAAAAAGGGAAAAAAGTGTTTTTTCTACAGAAATGGAGAAAATGTGTCTGTCACTGTCTGGCAGAGCTTGTAATACCGCAGGTTAATGGCATGTCAAATGGTTCCAGGAACACATTGTCTCTCCCAAGGACAGGTGAGCTACAGGTCACTCATCGTATTACAGTAGTTAATGTGGTCATTCACACTAGCAGCCCGATATACCAGTGAATGGAATATCCTCCTTTTCTTTAGAGTTACAAAACTGTTTAAAGGTTGGTAGCCTATTTTAGATTTTAGACATGCATCATCTCTGTCGGGTGTAAACTTCATTACGCACAAAACTGTTACTTTTCAGGATTCAAATTAACCCATTCTGACCGGGCACCCATTTTGGTGTCGGCATCATGTTATGCTTTACCTATTGAAAAATAGCAGATCTACAAGCTCATATCGCGCCACCGAGTGGCGCGATACGAGCTTGTAGGTCTGCTATTTTTGAAAAATTCGAAGAACGACTGACATTTTTAGAATCTGATCTCAGGTCAGAATGGGTTCATCAGACCAGTGTGTGTCCAGTGGAAACCTCGTATGAATCTGATCTCAGGTCAGAATGGGTTAAAAAGCGGCCAAAGTAGCAGATCGACAAGCTTGAAACATGTTGCTTCGCGCCACGTTTCCATCGTGTGGGTCTGCTAGATTTGATGCTTTTGTGTGACGCTGTAGTATGATCAAGTAGGGAGTTAATTTACAAAAAACATCAACTTAATGAGTTTAACCCATTCTGACCTGAGATCAGATTCGTACGAGGTTTCCACTGGGACACACACTGGTCTGATTAACCCATTCTGACCTGAGATCAGATTCTAAAAATGTCAGTCGTTCTTCGAATTTTTCAAAAATAGCAGACCTACAAGCTCGTATCGCGCCACTCGGTGGCGCGATATGAGCTTGTAGATCTGCTATTTTTCAATAGGTAAAGCATAACATGATGCTAACACCAAAATGGGTGCCCGGTCAGAATGGGTTAATGAGTTTAATTATGCAGATAAGAGGTTTCCGCCCGACAGTTTGTGGTGTATCTTCCACTGTGGAATATATACATATACTGTATGCATGTACATCACATTCACATCTTGATTCAACTTCTAAATGCAAAACACCCGGATTTGAACTCAGGTCTTCCGCGTGAAAGTCCAATATCGTAACCACTAGACCCAAAGCGATATCTCTTTTTTTTTAAATAATTTTTATCCCACGATTTTGTAACCCAGTTTTCTTTTTCACCCAGTGCCAATTATCTAATGTAATCCTGGGCGCTACACTTCCTCTGCCAACCTGGGGGGGCAGCGGACTGACCTCATGCCTCCTTCTATGCATGAGGAGTCCAAGCTGCTTCTTTTCACCTGACAGAGGGGAATTTCCCTGGCCGGACGTAGCGCGTGGAAGGGACACGTTATTCCGACCAGTTCCTTTCCCCTCCATCAGGCGCCCCGGCTGGCCAGGGGGAGGTCGTTTTAGAGACCAGGATTACGGCATGTTTTTGTGAGGGTATCTACCCTAGGGGACACGGGGAGAACATGCAAACTCCACACAGAAAGGCCCTATCGCCAACCCCCACCTCGGGTATGGGCACTGATGACGCGGAGGAGGGAACACGCCGCCAGTGCCCACAGTGTCCCCAGTGGGAATCGAACCCAGGACCTTCTAGCTGTGAGGCGACAGCACTACCAACTGTGCCACCGTGCCCCCCAAAGCGATATCTCTATGGACCATGCAGGGGATATAGGCATAAAGTCCCTGCGCGGCCCTAGTATCTGTATACTATCTGTGCACTGCATAGTTTTTAGCCCCTTGAAAATGAGATGCTGCATCTCAAAGGGCTATCCCTTCAGTAAAAATGTGAATATGAAATCTACAGTGGTACTACTTGTCTCATTGATGAGATCAATCAGCAAAATGTACAGTAGCAGGGGGGTCCCTCTCTCTCTCTCTCTCTCTCTCTCTCTCTCTCTCTCTCTCTCTCTCTCTCTCTCTCTCTGAATGGGTGAATGTAATGCACAATCTATGTCAAACGCTTTGGATAAAGTGCAATATAAATGCACCTTTGCATTATCATTTACCATAATCATTTTAGCTGGCACCTATTTCTGTTTACAACAGAAAAGCCAGTTTCTAATTTAGAGTAATAATATAATATTTAATATTATTTTGATATTTGTACCATCAAGTGATGACATCACTTCCTGGCAGACAGTAGGTGGTGGTATACACCTGAAAGGAATTGGTTGCAATGCAACCCGCCTGTAAACCCCAAAGAAGAAGAAGAACTTCCTGGCAGCTCCATTTTGATTCAGCAGTGAACAGGAGCACATGAATGTCTTCTCCACTTGGAAGCATCATAGAGGCAATGCTGTGAATTGCTTTGTTTAACTTAAAGCTGCTATAAGCCATACTATGTCAAAAATGTAATGACTTTTGATTTGTTTTGGTATTCAGACAGCCAGCAATGGGTAAAACGCTGTATTTTACTCATTGCTAGCTGCCTGAATACATACAAAAAGTAATACAAATTGACATATTATTGCTTTTAAGTTACATTACCATTTGTGTGTGGTGCTGTTGAATGATTACAAGTTGTAACAAGCTAATTGAATTGCCCATGCAGATTGCTGCCTGCACACCACAGGTAGCAATTAGCGCAACAGCTTCTCCCATGACACTCATTGGCATAAATAGTTGTGTAAGATTTCTAACTTAACGGAAGTGTTACAACTTTACCAATGATACTAATTAAGGCTCGATCTGTCCCATTTAGTGTAGTTTAGCAGAGCCTTAGTTAGCATGAACAATGGCACACTGCTGACTGTCTTTTGCTTGAATGGTGGAACACAACCTTAATTAGCTTCACCCACTTTTAAACAGTTCTAGTGTATGTTATTTAATTTGCAATGTACTGTGGCCCTACTAGGCCTACTGTACTTAAAGGACAACTTTAGTTTTTTTTACAACCAAGGTTCATGTTTTAGTTTGTTATTAGATAAAGTAAAAGATGAGTGTTAATCTTTTTTCATTTGCTGCTTTCTTTCGTTTTAGGGATTTTAGCTGTTTTTGACAGGGGGGCGGGGGCATTCGAGCATGGGGCTAAATATGTATTTTTTAACACAATTTTATGGTGATTTCTTTTTTTATGGTTTACTATAGTCCTAATAAACGCCAGGAAATTACATCTGGCCACAGAAGATCACAGGATCTACTGAATGTGAAGGTAGCCTATTGGGGGAAGGCTTATACTGTGTGTATAGGCTCAATATGTCAGTTTGTCACATTCAATAGATCCCGTGATCTTTTGTGGCCAGATGTAATTTCCTGGCGTTTATTAGGACTATAGTAAACCATAAAAAAAGAAATCACCATATAATTGTGTTAAAAAATACATATTTAGCCCCATGCTCGAATGCCCCCGCCCCCCTGTCAAAAACTGATAAAATCCCTAAAACGAAAGAAAGCAGCAAATGAAAGAAAATTAATACTCACCTTTTAGTTTCTCTAATAACAACCTAAAACATGAACCTTGGTTGAAAAAAACTAAAGTTGTCCTTTAAGTTTATGTATTGAATATCTGTAGGCTAAATAATTCCTACCTTTAAATATATTAGCCTACAGTACATGTGACTTTCACTCCACTGCATTTCAAAGCGACATTGTACTTTGGACAGACCTTTGAGCAAGTGGGCCCGGGGAAAGGTTTTGCTAATGTTTTTTGAGGTTGCAGATATTCAGAAGTTCTGAAATTGTTTGATTTCAGTGGGGAGGGGTTCCAAAGTTCATTTTAATTGTTATTTTTTATGTGTTATTAAAATTAATTGTACTCCAACATTTCAACTTAGTAAGTACAGTTGGCAGGGTTTTCTTTAGTTGAGTATTATTTGACCATGCAGGAGTATCTAGGCCTATACTAATCTAGACTCAAGTACTGCTGTCATAATTCCTGAGGGGACCTGTGTGTTAATATGATATGCTCTGTTGATGAACGCCATCACAACACGGGAATTCGTGCACCATCTGTTATGTTATATTAATTTTAAGGACACCCTAGTCCTACCATGAAAGACTGCTAAAAACTGGAGAGCACGGAGAAACGTTTGAGACACAGCAGACAGATTAATTAAGTGATGTTCGTCGACTCTCAGGTTTATTTCACAAAGTACAGCAGCAGCAGAGGATATATATATAGGCCCATCCAACGGCCTCACGCCGTCTGAGAGAATGACCGCTTTTCATTCAATTTCAACTGGTTTATGGCACAGTAGAAACAGGCCATCACCATAGGATATCTGGCTGAGAACTTACTGTAAGTGAAAGAATGTGAGGCAGCTGAGCCAAACGCTACTTCAATTAATTGAATACATATTATGATATATATAATGAAAACAAGTCCCCAGAAATGTTATCCTTTTAGACCAAGTGTTTTAATTATTATATAGTAGCACCTTTATCCAAGGCATTTTACAATGTGCATTACATTCACCCATGCACACACACTGACAGCAGAAGAAACCATGCAAGGCACCAACCTGCTGATCAGGAGCAATTAGGGGTTCAGTGTCTTGCTCAACTCAAGGACACTTAGAAGGGAGTACCACAGTGTGGTACCAATCATTTTCACGCGCACCCAGTCAATGGAGCGCTTGCCAAGGCTAGGCTGCTGAAAGACGGAGGCGAGGAAAATAAATCTGCTCCTCCAACAACAATGGATACATTGGCAGTTGGCTGCCCCCTGCCAACGCAACTCGTACATAACAATGGTCCATTTGTGACCTGTCAATTTACTGTAGGCTAGTCTGTAGTCTGGCTACTATGTGTAGCCAGACTACTACTACTACTATGAATTGAATTGTGTTGACGCATCGTAATGTTTATAGTGCTAGCAATCTGAGAACCCATCGGCAAAAACCCATTGGCACAAAATGAAGGAAAGACAGCGCCCTCTCTTATTGATCAGTCAAGAGTCTGTCTCGAAAGACTATAGTAACAACACTCCCAGCCTATAGTAGGCTGGTAGAGTGTGTTATACTGTTGTTTTATGGTACGTCGTTTGAACGAGTTGACTCTCATACACTGTAGTTATTGCCTGTTCTGTGCACATGCAGTAGGCACACGCGTGCACGTGTTTGCACGCACGTGACTTAATTGAAATGCTGTGGTGGTATTCATCTGATGGACGGGAGGTATGCGGGTGTGCATTCTAATGATTGATTTGAATGAAGTGAATCGATGGTGTTTCTGGCTCGGATCAATGGAACTTTAAGGTTCTTATCACTGTGAAAAATAGGTTTTAAATAAACACTTAGTTAGTCCAAAATGTAAACGGCACATGCACTACAGTAAGACTTCATGGTATGAATTCAATTCACCAATACAGTACAAAGAATGTCTTTCTTTATCTTTTTCTTTCTGTCATGAACCACGGCACTAATAGCACTCCCTCCCATGATGTGCTAGAGAGAGAGACATGGTGGCAGAAATAGCTTTTAGAGGCTATTTTATAGAGGCTAGAGGAGGTTTTTGACTAAAGTTGAGGAAAAAAGGGCCTCAGCATGGATTCTGTCCTCGCTGCTCCCCTTTGAAGGTACACTTCCCTTTGAAGCAAAGGAGAAGCGTCACCAAACCATGTGAAAGCGAGTGACCGATAGCTTTGTGAGCGTGGAGAACAGATGGAGCTGGAACGCCAAGTGACTCAGCAGGGGACAGAAATATCATTTGGATGCAACAGTATTAAAAAGAACATGCTGCTGAAAGAAATGGCAGACCTACATTTGATATTTAAGCCTTATACAAATATGTTTCCCTGTCTACACCAAACTACTTCTCTGAAAATTGCCACGCACAAGCTCACAAGCTACAAGCTCACGACGCCTCGTGCTGCGAGGCATTGTGAGCTTGTAGATCTGATATATTTGGCTAAAGTTCTCTTGTATAGGGAATTGGGATGCTGGGGTTCAAGTGGGTATTGTAAAGAAAACAGTCACATCACACAAAGCAGTCACTCTGGACCCCATAAGGGCCACATACCTGTTGAACACATTTTATGTGTAGTTTTTGTAGATTTAGTCGATTAAATAATAATAATTTTAGTAGACTAAATCTACAGTTGATTTAGTCAGCTAAAATGTATTCAGGAGGGCCTTGATGGCGTTGTAAATCCGTAATGGCTGGTTTTTCACTTTGTTGCTGGAAATAGCCGATCTACAAGCTTGTAGATATCAAGCTTGTAGATCTGTAGATATCTTTTCAGCATGCAACCAAGCATAAAATGATACTGTATGTCTTTTAGTTCTACTGGATCTCCTCTCCACTAGTCCCTACCTGACATTTTTATCTATATTTTGTATTTTGTTGAGAAAATTGTTAATATACTTTAGTCATCATTGCATCATTCGTTTTCGTCGTTTTGGTCGAAATGATGAAATCACACATCGTTCCAAAACTGCCTTTATCCATGTCGAGGGGGGGAGTGGGGGATTGATTACTCCAATAGGATTCTCATCCTTTCATTTCAATGCCATAAGTAATTTTGTAACAATACGCATTGAGTCCTCATTTAGAAATGAAGCGCTGGAAATTAGAAATGCTCTTTAAGAAAATGAAAGGATAATGATTAGCAAATCAGCCGGCCTTCTTTAAGGATGATTCAAATCCTCCTTGTGCTGTTGTCCTGCCTCTGCTCTTGTTCATAGACGGTCTGTTCTCTTCACAATGCAGATGTGTGCTGTTTTCTACTACATGGGGGTTTAATTATAACTTATTTTCTAATTATATTAAAAGTCCATAGACTTCGGTGTGGAGTCCTGTTTGTTTACATTAAAAGTCCATAGACTTGGCTACCACTTGACGTCATTTCAAGCCAGACGTTGGAGGGGTTCGAAAACGTCCCCTTCTACCAAAAGGAACCTAAACACAGTGTTTCTGCAGATAAATAAAAAAAAAAGAAAAGAAAAAAATAATATATTTTTGTTATGTTTTGTTTTGATGTAAAGGCGCCATAAAGGATAAACAACATTTATATAAAACCGGACGCCATCTCAAGGCTGGCCTTACTCTACAGAGATCTTTATTATCTGCATGCATCTCACTTTCGTCCCCGACCTCTTCCCTTCACCTACTTGGGTTTCTTTTTCATAAAACCCTGCACACTTAGCTGACCATTCAAACATGTCGCACAACAGCATGACAACGGCGTGCGTGCATACCATATTGTTAACTGAACTCTGGGCGCCCCGGCTCGTCGGAACGGAAAAGCTGCAAAAAGCGAGGGATACACAAGGCCAAGGCTGGCACAGCACACATGTTGCATCCTTGAAAAATACTACTACAAACTGCTAATTCATTCCGCTCTCTGCTTTGGATATGAGCTTCATATTATTCTACACAATATGCAAGCACTTGAAGATTGACTGCAGCATTGCCTGCCGGCAAACTAATCGAAGGCAAGGCCGTGACATGGCGAGCAAGTTCAGTGCTGAGTAGTATGAATAAAAAATGGAGGCTCTGTGCGTGGGTGGGTGTGTGCGTGAGTGGGTGGGGGTATGCGTCTGTGGTGGGTGGGTGCACAGTAGTAAATCCTTCATGTGGCACCCAACATGGTTCTATAGTGCCTGACAGAGCGCAATTATCCGCCGAGAGGTGCAGAAGGAAATCACTCTCCGAGCCATTAAATCTGACAGGGGCAGGGCCTTAGTTGAAAGCGTGTTTGCATTGCACCGCACGCTCTATACCGCATGTCTCTCTCTCTCTCTCTCTCTCTCTCATAATTATGCTGTAAACATAGATGTAGCCACCTAGGCAGGTGGAGAATAACACATTTATTTAAAAAAGTAAAAAATGGATGTGATAGCGCCCACTCGGCACTTGAAATGCGACCCTGTCCTGTCAAAAGAGAGGCT
>NC_137879.1:28799676-28824676 GCF_963924005.1 Protomyctophum bolini | reverse complement strand
GACTACCTGTGACAACAATAAGATGGTTGTCTTCATGTGACGTTAGATACCCAAAATTAACATGTAGCCTACTGTGGATAAGGAGGGCTGTCGACATATTGTGGCGTGATGAAGTTTCACCAAGTTCAAGGCAAGCACTGGGACTCCAAGAGGAGGGAGTCAATGTAGCCCAGAGGCTAAAAAGACAAGCGTTCACAGTCACGTTCAAGGGCAACAAACTATTAGGTGCAGGTGATCGTATACACAGCAATGTGGCAAAACATACCTGCACCGACGTGCAAGTCACCCGGTGGGACAGTGTTGGTTTAGAATGACCTTCAGTGGTCAGAGAGAGAGAGAGATAGTATCACCCAAAGTGCTATTATAACACAGCTCTGTTTACACCTTTATTTGATTCCTATTTATAGCCAATATTTATTCGTAAATACATTGTTCTATTTTGATTGTCTTGTTCCACTTCTGCTTTGGCAATGTAAACGTACGTTTTCTCATGCCAATAAAGCTCCTTTGAATTGGAGAGAGAGAGAGAGAGAGAGGGAGAGAGAGAGATAGATCAGAGGTCTGCTGGTGTGAATGCCACTGAGTCGTCCGAGTGTGAGACTTGAGTGGATAATAACTACCAGGTGAATGTAATTATTTTGTGTGTTGTCATGATTTGTCACGACAAGAGTTGGCTTCGTACGGCGCTTAAAAGGTCTTTAAATAAATAATTTAAGAAATGCCTATGGTCAAAATGCATTGCGATTCATTTCCTGGGCCACTCGTTGTTCTGAAAGGGGGAGGGACTGCGACGCTCTATAGAGCTGCCTGTCTCAGCCCTTCTTCTCTATTCCTTTTAGCCACAAGGTCCAATCAAGCACCAGCACTTCAGTTTTAGCCTTGTGATATATATAATGCCATGGGAATGGTATGATGACCTCTCTCTTTTATCATTTGACTTTATCTGTTTTGTTATTTTTTTGTATTTGAATTTTGATTTCCTTTGTTAGTTAAGGGTATGGGGTTATGTTTTTGTGTAATTTGCAATGTGCTAAACAACTCAAATAAATCCTAAACTCTTAGGAGTTTAACCATGTGTGGCCATTTTTATGTTACATCTGGTAACCCCTAGGCCGGGTGGTTGCAGTGGTGCATATTTAAGTATCGACTTGTTTTGAATGTATGTATGATACAGTATTTTTACAGCAAACATATTGACCTCAAAACATCTTGAGATGGGCCAGCGGGCAAATAAAATGCATCTAATTGTGGGGGTCCTTGACTTTAAAAGTTTTGAGCACCACTGAAAGGCTATAAGGTTTTCCCTATTTCCACTGTTCCTTTTACATTTCTTTAAAGGTGTAAGGCCACACTGAGTTGTACTGAGTTGATGTATATGCAGATAATGACTTAATTTCAACGCCTACATGTAAGCCGACTATTAACCTGCTATACAAATGGATGTTCACTGATGGTACAAACATTTTTCAAACATAAAACAAGAATTTTCTAAATTAAAGATGGCAGATGTAGAAGCTCGCAGCACGGTACAAATGGACGGGGTGCACACAAAGATCCGACACAGCAAAGGTCCGAAGCGCGGGGACATGCGATGCGATGCGAAAATGCGATTGTCCGACATGCGCTGGTCCCGTGCTTGCGGTTATGGAACTACGGGAACTAAAGCCTGTACCCCAAATTGACACGGTGTGAGCTTGTACATCTGCTATCTTCAAGGTTCAAGCTTCTTTATTATTTGTCTCCCGAGGAAGACATTTGTCTTAGACAAAGGGCCTGCATGCAAGCGTAGCCCTTATGTCCATGTCGCCGCAGTGCAGCGCCAAATACAACTTTCTTGCATCAAAGAGAAATAAAACGGAGGTGGGGGAGAGGGGGGGGGGGGGGGGGGTCATTTTATCACTGGCTTCGAACAGCCAGTGATAAAATGACACATGCCTTCCCGGTTTTAATGGGTTAAAAACAATACAAGTAAAGGTGTTATTTTAAGGTTCAAAAAGTGATGTAAAGCTATCTGCAGTGTGCATACAAATAAACAATAAAAAGCACTTTCTAAAACATCCAGTGAAACTAATTAAGTTTTATTTGATTCTCTTTTTTTTAATGGACTGACAGGACTTGAGTTTTAATGGCTTAACTAAATGCCTTCATTTGCAACCGGTAAATGAGTGCTCCGTTAGACGGTGTAAAAATGCAGAGCCCGATACATGATTAAATGATGTAGAAACCATGCTGAATGCAGACCCACAAGATGAACGGCCCAGTCAGTCAATCTGTAATGTAACTACATTATCCTTTCAGGAGATTTGTTGTGCAGACAATCGTACAAGTAACATTGGCATAATGAATAAACGATGCAGACGGAACGTAACGCAACAAAACAAACAGTTCATCAGTAGCATTCACTTTTTTCAGTAAAAGTGTCAATACTGTAATGTAGAAATATAAGTAAAAGTCCGGAATTCAAAATGTATTTGAGTACAAAAGTGTCGGTATCAAAATGTACTTAAAGTACTAAAAGCAGAAAATATTCATTAACCTCGCGTCACCATGCAGGCTTTCCACCTCGGAGGAAAGCCTGGTCTGTGTTACAAAATCCTTTTGTAACTGGCTTTGCCGGTGTGATAAACCTGGTTCCGAAAACTGTTCAAATGTGATGGAACCGATTCCTTGTTCCTCAATGTTGCATCCCAACCCTAATCTCTCTCTCTCTCTCTCCCTCTCTAGTCTATAGGTGGTCCTTGGATGAGCCCTCCAGCGGCGTCTCCAGTGAGTCATCTGTACCCTCCATACATCTGGCAGGCACGCCACAACTTCCCATCCCATTTCTACAGCACGTCCACACAGGTAGGTGTGGGATAGTAGATGTAGCCATGTCGACCCAACCATAGATAATAAGTATTATTTAATATCCTATGCTTATTGAGATGCAACTGGCAGTGGTCAGGGGAAGAGTGGCCGCTTGGGAACCGGTATCTTCCAGTACGATCCCAGAGTTAATGCTCCTATTGAGCATGTTGGTGGTGCCTTGCATGGTTTTCCCCCCCATCGGTGTATGAATGTGTGAATGTAATGCACAATCTATGTAAAGCGTTTTAGATGAAGGCGCTCTATAAAATGCACCATTTACCCCTTTAACTCAAATGCCACTGAATGGCTGGCAGCGGGCTTGGAGGCGCTCGGTGCGGCCTCTTGGCTCAGTCAGAACCCACTGCTGACGGTACGCCTGCCAATTGCAACGTCGAAATATAACGCTATCAGTGGTTTGCGGAAACGCACGTAAACAGGTAACCGTCGCTTCTCTGGCAATTGGGTTGTTTATCCGGGAGCACGAAAGGGAACCAAAATAACAGAGCGGGGGGGGGGGGGAAATATGGCAGCCTTGGAGGCAGTTCACAGAATGGCTACGCTACCTTTGTGAATAAATAATCGCTGTGGAAACGTGATAAACAGAATTAGTATTCGTCTTTGCCCTCTGTTACCAACCTGGGGATAAAGGGAGCCATGAGACTGCAAGTGTCACGAGCGTGCAACCGTCTTATTCCCTATTCATGACACATTATGGTAATGAGGCTCACCGTATGTCTGAATAACATTTGATTCACGGAAAATCGCAGATATGCAAGCTCACAATGTGTCGCGCCGTGACACGCCGTGAGCTTGCATGTCTGGGATGTTCATGGCAAAAGCCGGTATAATTTAAATCGCCCTTTTGAGGCAGACGATACGCAACCATTCATATTAATGAACAAGGGGGAAATACACTGTGTGTGTTTGTGTGTGTGCGTGCGCGTGTGCGTGCGCGTCGAAACAAGCCAGCTGCTCACCTGGGCTTCACAGCAGCGAGGGAGGTGCCAACATTATACCGTTACCGAGTCGATGGTTTCAAACGGATCTGGAAGCAACCCAGAAGAGTCGCCGAGCCTGTTTACGTCTGTCTCATCAAAAACAAAGTGGAGAGAGAGACTACAAAACATGATGCAAAAGAGTTTGGGGAAACTTTTAGAAAGGACAGAAATGGGGGGGGGGAGGGGGGGGGAAAGCTCTCTTCTGTTCGTCGAAGTGCCATGATTTATTTCTCAGTCCCCCCGAGTGCATTTGCAGAGAGCGAGGGAGGGGGGGTACATACTGTAGATGAATCGGAGGGTGATGTCACATATGTGCAATCATTTGCAGGTGTCTCATGCAAAAGAATTCATGCATTTTGATGGTCAGATCGTGCGTGCATGCATGTGTGCGTGTGTGACTGTGTGTGCGTGTGTGTATGACTGTGTGTGTGTGTGTGTGTGTGTGTGTGTGCGTGTGTGTGTGACTGTGTGTGTGACTGTGTGTGTGTGCGCGTGTGTGTTCCTCAAATATTTTTCTTACCTGCACACCTTAATCCTTCCTTCCTTCGTTCTGAAGTTTTCACCATGCTTCACTTTGTTACAATGTTACAAACTTATTAAAAACAATGTTTAAATTACTTTCTTTGCTCAGGATTCTACACAGAAAGTTGACAAAATATGTCAAAATGAAAAGGTTTTTCAATTTGCAAATATGATAAAAACCACAAAATTACAAAATCACATCACCCCCTTTACTCAATACTTTGTTGAAGCTCCTCTGGCAGTAATTAGAGCCTCAATTCTTCTGCTATAACTTGGCATACGTATTTTGGGGCAATGTCTCCAATTCTTCTTTTCAGATTTGGAATGAGGAGCGTTGTAGCACTGCCATTTTCACACAAACATTATAATATCGAATAATGAATCTGTGAATTTAAACTGTATACACACTTGACTATAGATGCCAGGTATACACATGAACCTGGCATAATTAGCCTATCTCTACTTAACTTCCTTCCTTGCGTCCTAACCTGCTCCGTTCATTCCTTCCTCCATTCGTTTGTTTGTTGTTTGTTCTTCCATTCTTTTCAATCCTGTCTTCCGTGCGTCCTTCCCTACACCCTTCATGTCTTCCTTCCTCTACCTCCTCCTTCCTACCTTGTCGTAGCATTTGTTCCGGTTCCACTCATCAGCATATTTCATTCCTGTCCTGACCATCTGTCTATCTCACAGCCAACACAGTGCCACTCTTTACCTCTCTCTCCTACATTTTCTTTTCCTCTTTTTTTTTCTCCTGTTTTACTCTCCATCTCCATCTGCCAAAACGCCCACCATTAAGCAATTAAAACCGGGAAAGCATCTGCTATTTTTTTGTGTGTTTTTTTTTAAATTTGTGTAAATCTTTGAATATACAGGTATTTTACGCGAACGTGTTTAACTCAAATCTTTGCTTCTCGGGGTCCCTGGAACAAAATGTTTTGAGATTGGCGGGGGAGGGTCAGGGGTCAGGGGCCGGCAGGCAAATCCATGGATTGTGGGGATCGTTGACATGAAGAGGTTTGAGCACAACACTGATAGGATCTAGAAGACATGTTGTAGAACCGGCCTCGGGTCTTAATGGGTTAAAGCTCCCTACATAAATTACCTCGTCGTCCTCGTCCATCATCTTTTTTTTTTCTCTCTCCACCATTTATTCTTATTTTTTTCATCATTATTATTTGTGCCGTCGACGTGACGGGGACTCTCCGCGGCCTCTCCGCGAGGTCACCGCCTCTTCTGCAGGCAGCGCTCCCCTGCTCGCTGCAATATGGAGAAATGTCTAGTTTCTTATACAACTGTACCATAATACTGTACATCATCGCTGTCGGGCAGAAACCTCGTATCTCCCTGTTTCAACAATGTTTTTCCTTCCGTAAATTAACGTGCTTTTTCCATTGTACATTTTCCAAGTCAGGCATTGAGCAGACGCTCTTAATCCAGAGTGGTTTTAGGCATGTAACGATAGATCGTACATCGATTCAAATCGATTCAAACTGGCGACAATTTAAGTCGTGATTAAATCGCACTCTGAATTGCGGCGCAAACGGCAGTAAAAAAGCAGTAAAAAAAGAAAATGCTTTAAGGACTGGAAAGCATCTGTGTCACCTTAACTTTTAACCATTATTTAAAACTTTAGCTGTTGAAAAATAACAGATCTACAAGCTCAGGATTCAAATTAAAAAATAGCAAAACATATTTTCAAATATCGTCAAAAGTTGCCCACCCCTGAACTATACTATAGAAACTGGTCACACATTGGCCATAAGAAAGATGATTATAATTTTTTTAAATGAGGCAATGTATACTGTACAAGCTCACAGTCACGCCTTGGTGGTGACGCGCAACAACTTCACAGCAGGGCCACGCTCGCTCCTGTCAATCGCCCTTCAATTTCTCTGCACGTTCAAAATAAACGCATGCCGATCATTGAAAATGAATTTCAGAGCCACGTCAGTCGCTTCCCATGTGAAAAGAACCAGCAGAGATCCATACAGGTTCTTTGTGCGGGCCTGTATGAAGCCTTTTCAACTTTTTACGAATTATTTTGTTGTAAGCCGGTATCTGTCGATGAATTCATAAATAAGCTTAATTTAAGAGAACTCATGGCTTTCCGTGTTTTGTGTTTTTTTGAATCCATCAGAACAGCTGGCGTGTAGCAATGGCAGGGAATTTTTTTCCTGGAAGTGGCATGTACCTTTGATCAATTCACAACCATTGGTGTATAGATCAATATCCCCCCCCCAGCTACTGTGTGTGTGTGTGTGTGTGTGTGTGTGTGTGGGGGTGGGGGTGTGGGTGTGGGTGTCAGTCTTGGCATACAGTATACTAGGCTGATGTGCTTTTTCCGTTGCATGTATACATGTAAGTTTGGCTCCTAACTCAAGTAAAATCACTCATACTTTGAAACCTGAATTCTTGTCTTTGCCAGAATGTGTTTTTTATGTTTTAGTGCACACTGCAGATTCTGAATCATCATATCACACAGAAGTGCAGCATTACACAATTCCTCTAACCTACTGTATATGTCAGGATGTGAAGCATTGTGAGATATGCAGGTCGGTTTTCACGACTTTTCTTATAATTTGAACTTTCATATTGGCATATCAGTCCACAATCGGGATGCCAGGTGTGTTTTATAAATATTGAACCCATGAAAAGCAATAACAAATAGTTTGTGACAAAAAACAAAAAATAAACTACATTCGGACCCTTTGGAACAAAAGGTTATTTTCTTCCATTTCCTGAAAAGTTTTTATTCTTTTTATTTGTTTTTGACATACACGGTTTCCACCAGATGAATGACAAGGTGGTGGTACAGTAGATCATCCTCATGTACACTGCTCCATGCAGGAAGGGAAGGCAGTAGTTACAGTATGGCTGCTGTGTCGACGCCATGTGGTGTCAAGTCACTGGTAATCCACTTGATGGGTGATTATTCTTACAGTATATCTCTTTAAAGCCTCAAGGATGATTTCTAGAGAGTTGGGCTCTGAATCAGTTGTTCTCACAGTTAAGGGAGTAGTATACAGTAGTATACAGTACTATACAGTCATGCACACAACAAAGTACGTTTACGTGAGCACTATAGTTAAGGAAAGTACTTTCACTTTTCACTTTCACTCCATTTCAAAGACAAGTATCGTACTTTTGACTTTTGACATTTCTAGGAAGGGGGGTGGAGTTTAATTAATCACGTAATGGCTATCCCTTTACGTCATTAATTAAACTCCCCTTCCTCACAAAAATGACTTAATTTTATATTAATTTCACAACCCATGAAGCCTTTAATTAATGGAGATTTGTATTTATTTATTTTGACACTTTTATAAGCTAATAATTTGATGACCGGCGGAGACTCATATGCAGGTCAAAGTCTCCGGGTTAAAAAATAGCCAATGTACAAGCTTGCAACACGGCACGAAGTGACGTGCTAGCTGTGAGCTTGCATATCTGCTATATTTTTTTAGAGCCAACGGCCCAACGCTAAAATCCAAAAATTCCACTGATACTTTCCGGGTTTTATTGGGATATGCCCAGAAGGAAACTAGTGTGTGTTGGCTACTATAGTTCTTGACGAGGAATTTCCATCATCAAAGCTCATTTGAAGCTCATTGAATACACTAGGTTCGTCTAGACAACCTGACATCCTGTGAGAGGCAACATTTGGCGGTTGTCACTTAGATCCTCTCCACAGCTCCACCTCACAACCCCCGTCTCTTCCTGTCCATGTTGGGAGAGCAAGTTCCCCCCCCCCTTCCCTTCTCACCTGTTCCGTCCCACCCCCCCCCCCCCCCCCCTCTTCCTCTTCCTTTGTGTGTAAACAAATGGTCCTTTGCGTATTCACCTCCCCATCCTGTCTGCTCTCATTCTGGTCCGCCTTGTGGGTGGGACTAAGACTGTATATAAGGTATAACTCTGTGATTGTTATGTTATGTTACTTGGGAGAGCGGCCTGCGAGCCAGGAAGAAGCATCCGTGTATACTGAGTGCACGTTAAATAAAGGTCTACAAAGGGAAGTTGATGCCTCATGCGTTTAGTGTCAGAAATCCAGCCATAACATTTGGTGTCAGAAGCGGGATCCTGTGTCGTCTGAAACTCCGGAAGATAAACAGCTCCAAAAGGACAGATCTCAACGAAACGGCTCCAAAGGACAGATCTACAGAAGAGTCTGCATCTATGGAGTTTCAACGCCTGGATTAAAAAAAACCTGTGGCTACACTGAAACGGTGAGAACCTTCCAGATTAAATAGACTAGATCTCTGTATGTATTGTAAAGCATTTATACAGACAATTGAAGTGCTAATTCTCATATTTTGAAAAAAAGAAAAGAAAAGAGACCTTGAATTAACGTCAAGATTGTAAAACATAAAGACACCTTGTTTGCATTAAGTCAGCTGCAGCACAAAGAACCGTGCTTGCCAGGTAAGTCAAGCCAAAGAACCTTGTTGAAACAACATAAAGAAAGGTGCTTGCAAAGAAAGTTAAGTTGAAAGCACAAAGACAACTTGTTTAACTGTTACAATACAACATACAATTTGTTGTCGTCACAGAATGACATAAAGATACAGTGCTTGCTTTAAGTAAAGAAAAGAACGTCAAGCAAGACAACAATACCGTGTTGCATTTAAGCTGACAGTATTTCAATATGGGGAATAAAAAAAGTGCCCCTTCGGCCACAGAGAACAAAGAGAGATGGTCTTCGGTTATGCAAGACATGTTTGAAAAATATGGTACAGAAGCGCTATGCTGCATTGATGAGTGGAAACGCATGGGCTTTCCGGAACAAGGCTCTTTGAGTATAATAAGATTGCTTGCCTTAGAGCGACTGCTAAAAGAAGCGGAGAAGAAACTGAGAAAGAAAAAATCAGTAAAGACACATAAACTTGACAAATGTGACCGCCACAAAAAGGTATTTTCACTGTGGATGGAGGAAGCACAATTTAGACAACGAGAAAGTGATATGAGACAACTACCAAACTTTGATTCTTTGTGGGAAGAGAGCCAGCTACTTGCTCCCCCTGAATATTCTTTGAGGGAAGAGGACAGACCACTGGCTCCTCAGAATTCTTTTTTGTCTCCCTCACAGCAGTCCCCCATGCAAGCCAGTCGGGGTCTACAGGCGTCTACTCCAATTCTGGTGTCCGCTGCGCTGAGCCTGGAGAATGTTACTACAAGCCTGACTACTCCAACGACGATCCTGGTTTCTGCTGCACTGGGCCTATTGAAAGAAGCTCCATCCTGCACTGGCATCTCTGGCCCAGAGCTGGCCAACAGTGGCGATGCGGGCACGACACAGCCAAGATCTCGAAAACCACAGACCTTGCTCCCATCTATGCATCTGTCCACCCCTGGCCAACATAGGGGCACAACGCCTCATCGCAGCAGTGCCACCATCACCCAGGGCAGCACACCGCCACACAGAAGAGGGCCTGGGACAGCGAGACGTACACAGGGTGCATCAGAGTACTGTCGCCTGCCGGGCGGGGTCCCCACCCCAAATGGACTTTATTCTGACCCATGGATGGACCAGGAGGACGGGGACAACATACTGCTGGCTGACATACAGTGCCCCATGATAGAAGTAGCCAATCCGTACGGCGATGTAATGATGGTACAACGCCTGTGGTCTCCAGACGACATAGGCCAATACGCAGCTACACTGAAAACGCCTACTGAAGTGGGAGGATGCCGCTGGACTAAAGAACTGCAGGCCTTTTGCCGTACATACAGACCTACAATGAAAGAGGTACTTGACATCTGTGCCAAGAATATGGAACCTTCGAAAATGCAAGCAGTCCTAGATGTCGCCCAAATGTATCAAAATGAGAGGCCTGTCCTTGTACAATTTGAGGACAATCGCAGATACATGACTGCTGTGGATGCAGTGTGTGAGAAGGTTATGACACTCTTCCCAACGATATTAAATCTGACTGAAGTGCAGAACTGTAAGCAGGGCAAAGATGAAACGATCAGTCAGTTCCGCCACCGCCTGGAGGAATCCATTTTGACCAACGGGGGAGGGGAAAACCCCAACGACCCGTTTGCAAAAGCATTCCTGGCCAGCCAGCTAATAAGCAACATGCATGACAAACTCTCTAAACGTGTGAAACAATCTCTCATTGGCTACAGAACCGCTGATCCGGCAGAAATCATCAAACATGCAATTCATGCAGAGGACGTCGAAAACGAGATGAAAAAAAAAGAGAAGAAACAGGATAAAAACAAGGCAGAAGTCCTTCAGCTTGCAATGATTAGCGCGGTTACTATGCTGTCAAAAAGACATCACATGCAAAGAGTGGACAGTAGAGACTATTCAGACTCCGACGGGGACCACAGGGATGACGAAGATTATGACTCCGAGGGGGACCACATGGATGAAGAAGATTATGACTCCGAGGGGGACCACAGGAATGAACCAGGGGGATATCATTGCTAAAAAGCCCAACAAAAGACAAAAAGAAAAAGAAAAAAAAAAAAAATAGAGGAGTATGTGTAGTTTGTCTATAAATGTGGGGACATAGACACTGCACATAACTTTATGGAAAGTATTGCTACAATTACAAGTTGACTTGAAGTTATGTATTGCTACAATTACAAGTTGACTTGAGAAGTTATGTGAAGCTGCTCGAGAACGAGGACTGAACTTCACGACAACATGCACAAAGTTCAACAAAAAAATCGCATTGACGCAGCTGCTTAAACCATGCTTACAATGTATTTTGTTCAAATGTATTATGATGTATTATTTTGATATTGATGGAAAATTCAAATTATTGTTTAATTAAGCTGTTGTTTTAATTAACAAGAGGAAGGATTTGACGAGGAATTTCCATCATCAAAGCTCATTTGAAGCTCATTGAATACACTAGGTTCGTCTAGACAACCTGACATCCTGTGAGAGGCAACATTTGGCGGTTGTCACTTAGATCCTCTCCACAGCTCCACCTCACAACCCCCGTCTCTTCCTGTCCATGTTGGGAGAGCAAGTTCCCCCCCCCCTTCCCTTCTCACCTGTTCCGTCCCACCCCCCCCCCCCCCCCCCTCTTCCTCTTCCTTTGTGTGTAAACAAATGGTCCTTTGCGTATTCACCTCCCCATCCTGTCTGCTCTCATTCTGGTCCGCCTTGTGGGTGGGACTAAGACTGTATATAAGGTATAACTCTGTGATTGTTATGTTATGTTACTTGGGAGAGCGGCCTGCGAGCCAGGAAGAAGCATCCGTGTATACTGAGTGCACGTTAAATAAAGGTCTACAAAGGGAAGTTGATGCCTCATGCGTTTAGTGTCAGAAATCCAGCCATAACATTCTCACTCTGTGTATAGCAACACACTATCCCGCTACTGTGAAGAGCGCTTTATACAAGTGTCAAAGCTACGTTACAATATGTCTCGGCTCCTCAGGGAGGAAGAGCATTCTGGCACTGCCTGCACCCTCCGTGCGTGCAACGAAGCTGTTGTCGACAGCATATAGCTGCCTTGCTCCCAGAAAAAAAAAGGGAAAAAAAGAAAACTGCTAATCCTTCTTAACAATGAGTGAAAAGAAGGTAAACGCAACAGTGTAAGTGGCTTACGTCTAAAACCTCCCCAAGTCCATGCTGCTGCAGCGATCTGTAGCAATTATGCTTCTATCTTTTTTATTCTTTTTCTTTTTTAATCAAATATTCAAGAAATTATTCTGTTGATTTGAAGCCCCTTATTTTCTGCCGTTATGCAATGGTGAGTGTACAAATGGAACCTAACGGAAGTGTCCATTTAGTTCCATTTTACACTTGAGTTATGGGGGTTCTTGAAATGTAAGTCTTTGAGAGCGACTGTGCTACACTAAATGGAACAGAGTCTGCATTAGTATCGTTGTTAACCCCTGGAGGATGTAAGGAAGTTGGCCAATTTTCTTTATAACATGGCTGCTCTGCATGAGAGCCCATTAGAAGGTTTAAGTGCATGGTTAAAAAGTGCCAATGAAAAGGCAAACTTTGAAGTCAAAATTATGCATAAAGAAGGCTCCAATGAAAGGGTAAACACTGAAATAAACATAAGTATGTGTATAAAGGCTCAAATGAATTTAACTATAATCAACTAATTATCTAATGAAGATTTTATGTTTGAAATAAACATATGTGTAAATAGGCTCTTTAATGGGAGGTCACAGTGGTCAGTGTGCAGGGGGGGGTGGGTGGTTGAGCATCGGATGACAGATCTTTACAGTAATTGGTCTTTGGAGGAGGTAATAAACGACACTCATCACTCTCTCTCTCTCTCTCCCGGCCTCCCACCAGGCCAGCGGGCGAGAGAGCTAGCGACTATCATTCGCTGCCTGGCGCGTTCCGATTCATTAAGCCTCTGGAGAGATTGGCCCAGGAGGCGTGTGTGTGTGTGTGTGTGTGTGGGGGGGGGGGGTCAGTGTTGCCATATCATATTATAAGCAACTTTGGCCTTATTTTTTCTGTAAAGTTGCTTGTACATATTGGTGGTTGGGCTGCGTTTTGGTTGGGCTTGTTTCTAAAGTGTAGTTGCTTCAACCCCCATTCCCCCCCTCGCCCCTGTAGTCGCTTTATTTATTTTGATAAATATAGACCTGGTTGCTTATTTATCTTGCAAAATCTGGCAACACTGTGTGGGGGTGTTGTCTATAAGTGGGAGTTGGGGGCAGTGTTAATAGCCTCTGTAACCTTTTATTTTTGTCTTCACGCCTCTCGTCAAGTAGCTAATTGGGAGAGATGTGTTAATGGTGCAAGGAGCTGCTTGATAGATAGCGGGAGGTTTTCCTCGCTCTATTAATAGGAGGAAGGAAGCCTGATGTCTCTGTCTTCTACAGTATGTTTTTCTGTATCTGCTTTATTTTTTGCAGAAGTATTCCGATGTTTACTTCGGTAAAAGCCTCAATGCCACAATGTGGAAATACTCTGTCCTGATTTATTTCAGGAAAAGTTTCCAAATTGGCATCAAAATGTATGTTGTGAGCTTGTCGATCTGCTATCTTCACTAGTTTGGGTCCCCGGGCAATTTCTCTTTTCAGATTTGAGCTGCAAAGTTTTTGAACCACTGGCCTGCAGTGCTTGAATAAACTATGAATAGATCTACTTTACCTTCCACTCTGATTTATTTGCGAAGGCGGTCGAGACGGTGGATGCTTTGAGCAGGTCTTTGTGCGGCCAGGTTTTGGGGTGAGGTTGCAGCACAGTGCAGGTCAACAGGCTTGTCATGCTGTGGGTGAAATAAAACCACCGCCGAAGGCCAGAACATTAAGTCACAGCTAGCGCTGTTCATTCAACTGAGATGTTCACCGTAGCTGCAGGATCGACCTGCCCCCAAAAACACTAGGCTGCAAACACGGAACAGAAACATGAAAGCTTGGGTTTTTTAATTAACCCCCTTTTCCTGCTCGACAAATCCAGGGGCCAGTGTTTTTCGGATGGCCGGTCTTATCGTGATGATAAGTAAATAACGGTTCACGTAGTCGTACATCAAACTGACACACACTGCTAGCGCCAGACCGGCCCTGGCCCGCCTATCGGCCAATATTTGAATTGTTTGTTAGTTTGTTTGTTATCAGTATTGGCAATTATGCAGCAGATATGTGTTTTGGTTTTGAAAAGTAAAATACAGTTCAAATCACTACTCTTTTAAGGTTAATATCAAATGAACTGTGCGCACATGTATAGTTTTGACTGGTTACTTGAATGCTTTTGTCTTCTTTTGTTTAGTTTGTTTTGGGTTTGATTTTGATGACATTACATTATTACTAGTTCATTTTTGTAATTGATTGGGTTTTAGACTAGTGTTTTGTATAATACAATACCTTAGTTTTATTGAAAACTAGCACTCGTGTTGACACACTGTAAGGAATGCATCTGGTTCCTCCAATGTGATTGTGAAAACAAATACATAATCACGTCTCACTGACCGACCCATTATGTCTGAGTCATAGTGTCGGGGACTGTCTTTTGTATGCCCATACTGTACATGGAGATCTCTGTAACTGCCAGTCCCTGTCCCTTTAACCCATTCTGAACGGGAACCCATTTTGGTGATAGCATCATGTTATGCTTTAGCTATTGAAAAATAGCAGATCTACAAGCTCATAGCGCGCCACCGAGTGGCGCGCTACGAGCTTGTAGGTCTGCTATTTTTGAAAAATCGAAGAACGACTGAAATTTTTTAGAATCCGATCTCGGGTCAGAATGGGTTCATCAGACCAGTGTGTGTCCAGTGGAAACCTCGTATGAATCTGATCTCAGGTCAGAATGGGTTAATGCCCATATATGGAGATCCCTGATGTCATCAGTACATGCCCATATACTGGAACGCATATTGGTTGGTTCGGCGGGTTCTAACTACTCCACGGCGGGCACTGCACTCCCTCAAGTCCTTGCCGCTATGCGTCGTTTCAAGCTGATTTGCTATAGCTGTTTTTGCCAATTATACGTTCGCTACGGTGCGCAGAACGCATGCTTTTAACTTGACACTAGGGTGGTATCGGTTCTTTTACTTGGGTGATGGAACACAGGAGCCGCCGCGGGCTGCGTTGCTCATACCACAGCGCTCTTCCATCTCCCGCCTACATCCACCTACCACCGACTCTCCTTTTGCACCGCAAAACAAAGGCTTCGTTGCAAGGTGATCTGACTGGATCAGACAGACTTATACCCCAGTGCCAATACACTATGAAAGGCCTCTGAATGTTGAGACTGTTTAAAAAAACCTAACATTTTATGCATATTGACATGAGACGTCCACGTGTACGCTGCATATGAATATGTATAAACCTGTGTCAGTGTGTATGTATGAGAGTTGAGCTTACATCCGGAGACCTCCCCAAGGAGGTCCGTCGTTCTCCGCTTGTTCCTGACCCCTCTGCTTTCGTGTGTGTGTGTGTGGGCGGGCGGTCAACACACAATTACTGTGATGCCGTCTCCATGTTTTATGTACTCTGTATCCGTGGTTTGTGTGTGTTGTGTGTGCACACACACTGGTGCGTGTGTGTTGTGTGTGCACACACACTGGTGCATGCATTAACGCAAGCATCCTATATGGATGATGCCATTTGTGTGGTTCAATTATGCAGTGTAAAAAAATACCTCAAGTTTGAGGTATTTCTTTTTTAATTGTGTTTCAATTATTTTAGTTCTACTCCACGACATCTCCAAAGGCAAATACTTTTTACTCCATTTGCAATTATTTGACAACTAGTTACTTTGTAGATTTTGATTATTGTTTCGAATTCTGCACAATAAGTACTTTTACTTTTGGTGCCAATACTATAGTATCAAGTAAATGTTATTTATGAGTAATGTGTATTTCTACAATAGGATAGGGCAGCCCCTGTTACCTCCCAACCTAGCTGACCTACCCCCCCAACATGGACATTTAAATTGCATAAGCTATATAGAGATATATATTTATATATATATCATAGGCTACATTCTGCATATACTGTACTTGCCATATATTGGCATAATATGTTAATATATTTAAAATAAAACCATAGCACCGTCCACCATTAGCCTTGTCATGTCGCACACCCCCTAGAAGGTGCTCGCACACCACAAGGGGTGCACGCACCACAGTTTGGGAACCACTATAGGGCATTGATACTTGCCAGTACCTGCGGTATTCTGTGCGTGTGTGTGTGTGGAGCGTGCATGGAGTGCCTTCAGAGCAAAGTGGAGGTGGGGCCTCAGAAGCCTATTGTATTGATCAGTCAGTCTGCGCTGCATCTCCCAATGATTCCACAGGCTTGTGTTGTTCAAAGAGCCGTCCTCCTCCACCTCCTCCTCTTCTTGAGATTTCACTGCTGTTCTCCTCCTCTCTCCCTCAACCGTGTCGCAGAACCAGGCCACGCTGCCACGATGACAAAAGAGCGGAAACGCAACACAACCACAAGCCAATTAACAACGCATTTATTAATTAGATGTAATGGGGCTCGAGGAGAGAGCACACTAACAGTGCCACATGGAGTCAGTATCATCAACAGTGTGGTTTTAGTGAGTGCAATGAATGCAGTGTCATACGATGCAGCAGCGCAAGTCGAACATACAGTACACTCAAAGCCTTCATATCGGGCCAATCCAGATTGGAATCACATCATTTTTTTTGTCTGAACAGCACATAAACACATGGAAACTATTTTGTTTGACATGAACCATATTCCTTGGTGTTTTGAAATGCATTCCAAATATGCCTTCTAAATGTGTCTCAGTCTGCATTACACCGAAGCCTGTTTTATACATTGTGTGACAGAGTATAATTTAAGCATGGTGCTGTGTTCGCACTGCCAACTACAAAGGCCACCATTCCTTTTCAATGGAAGCCAGCGACGCGAAGATGCAAAGATACATCATCCGACGTTTGTAGCTGCTGCAAAAGCTACGTCAGCTACACACGGCTACAAAGAAGTTGAACTGGCTTCAACTTCAGATACAAAGCTATGTATGCTGTGTAGCTTTGTATCTTTGCATAATTTTGTATCTACGAATTAAACAATATTCGTGCCGCATGTTATGTCACAGGCACAGCAACCAATGCAACTGTAGGTGATGTCTGAATACATTTGATTCAGACAGATTGAATTAGAACGTGGTGCAGTCAGACATTAAGGCTGAAACGACACTAGAACGTCCTGGGGACTGTTGTTTCAATTGTAGTCTTATGTATTCAATTCATCAACATAGCATTACAAAATAACAATGATGATACATGTCATCAGTAATTACAAAGACAAAATCAGGGGCAGTGAATGACACCTCCTTGTGTCAAATGTACATTTACCTCCCGTTGTGGTCTCCTGTTGAATGGGTTTTCAGGCCCGTTTTGAAAGAGACCACTGATTCACATCTTTTAAAACCCATTCTGGGCGGGAACTCCTTTTGGTGTTTTAAACATTATGTTTTAATTTAGCTATTGAAAAATAGCAGATCTACAAGCTCATAGCGCGCTACGAGCTTGTATAGGTCTGCTATTTTTGAAAAATCGTGAAAATGTGGCACAAATTTGGAATATATATATTTTTCAGAACAAACGTTTTTAACTCAAATCTTTGCTTCTGGGGGGTCCCTGGAACAACATATTTTTAGATGGGGTTCAGCGGCCTCTTACATAAACATTTTGGGTTCCTTGACATGAAATATTGAGCACCACTGATTACATAGGTATTTTAGAAAACTGTCAGGATTTAGAAGATTTTCTTTTTTATTTCGACGTCAGGCCGAAATGGGTTAATCGATGGTGTCGGGGCATTCCACATTTTGGTGGCACACAGTAGTGGAATGAATTGTCCCATGTGTGTTCTATACTTGGGTCGTACCAGATCACACAGTAGTGGAATGAATTGTCCCATGTGTGTTCTATACTTGGGTCGTACCAGATCACACAGTAGTGGAATGAATTGTCCCATGTGTGTTCTATACTTGGGTCGTACCAGATCACACAGTAGTGGAATGAATTGTCCCATGTGTGTTCTATACTTGGGTCGTACCAGATCACACAGTAGTGGAATGAATTGTCCCATGTGTGTTCTATACTTGGGTCGTACCAGATCACACAGTAGTGGAATGAATTGTCCCATGTGTGTTCTATACTTGGGTCGTACCAGATCACACAGTAGTGGAATGAATTGTCCCATGTGTGTTCTATACTTGGGTCGTACCAGATCACACAGTAGTGGAATGAATTGTCCCATGTGTGTTCTATACTTGGGTCGTACCAGATCACACAGTAGTGGAATGAATTGTCCCATGTGTGTTCTATACTTGGGTCGTACCAGATCACACAGTAGTGGAATGAATTGTCCCATGTGTGTTCTATACTTGGGTCACACAGTAGTGGAATGAATTGTCCCATGTGTGTTCTATACTTGGGTCGTACCAGATCACACAGTAGTGGAATGAATTGTCCCATGTGTGTTCTATACTTGGGTCGTACCAGATCACACAGTAGTGGAATGAATTGTCCCATGTGTGTTCTATACTTGGGTCGTACCAGATCACACAGTAGTGGAATGAATTGTCCCATGTGTGTTCTATACTTGGGTCGTACCAGATCACACAGTAGTGGAATGAATTGTCCCATGTGTGTTCTATACTTGGGTCGTACCAGATCACACAGTAGTGGAATGAATTGTCCCATGTGTGTTCTATACTTGGGTCGTACCAGATCACACAGTAGTGGAATGAATTGTCCCATGTGTGTTCTATACTTGGGTCGTACCAGATCACACAGTAGTGGAATGAATTGTCCCATGTGTGTTCTATACTTGGGTCGTACCAGATCACACAGTAGTGGAATGAATTGTCCCATGTGTGTTCTATACTTGGGTCGTACCAGATCACACAGTAGTGGAATGAATTGTCCCATGTGTGTTCTATACTTGGGTCGTACCAGATCACACAGTAGTGGAATGAATTGTCCCATGTGTGTTCTATACTTGGGTCGTACCAGATCACACAGTAGTGGAATGAATTGTCCCATGTGTGTTCTATACTTGGGTCGTACCAGATCACACAGTAGTGGAATGAATTGTCCCATGTGTGTTCTATACTTGGGTCGTACCAGATCACACAGTAGTGGAATGAATTGTCCCATGTGTGTTCTATACTTGGGTCGTACCAGATCACACAGTAGTGGAATGAATTGTCCCATGTGTGTTCTATACTTGGGTCGTACCAGATCACACAGTAGTGGAATGAATTGTCCCATGTGTGTTCTATACTTGGGTCGTACCAGATCACACAGTAGTGGAATGAATTGTCCCATGTGTGTTCTATACTTGGGTCGTACCAGATCACACAGTAGTGGAATGAATTGTCCCATGTGTGTTCTATACTTGGGTCGTACCAGATCACACAGTAGTGGAATGAATTGTCCCATGTGTGTTCTATACTTGGGTCGTACCAGATCACACAGTAGTGGAATGAATTGTCCCATGTGTGTTCTATACTTGGGTCGTACCAGATCACACAGTAGTGGAATGAATTGTCCCATGTGTGTTCTATACTTGGGTCGTACCAGATCACACAGTAGTGGAATGAATTGTCCCATGTGTGTTCTATACTTGGGTCGTACCAGATCACACAGTAGTGGAATGAATTGTCCCATGTGTGTTCTATACTTGGGTCGTACCAGATCACACAGTAGTGGAATGAATTGTCCCATGTGTGTTCTATACTTGGGTCGTACCAGATCACACAGTAGTGGAATGAATTGTCCCATGTGTGTTCTATACTTGGGTCGTACCAGATCACACAGTAGTGGAATGAATTGTCCCATGTGTGTTCTATACTTGGGTCGTACCAGATCACACAGTAGTGGAATGAATTGTCCCATGTGTGTTCTATACTTGGGTCGTACCAGATCACACAGTAGTGGAATGAATTGTCCCATGTGTGTTCTATACTTGGGTCGTACCAGATCACACAGTAGTGGAATGAATTGTCCCATGTGTGTTCTATACTTGGGTCATACCAGATCACACAGTAGTGGAATGAATTGTCCCATGTGTGTTCTTACTGTTCTATACTTGGGTCGTACCAGATCACACAGTAGTGGAATGAATTGTCCAATGTGTGTTCTATACTTGGGTCGTACCAGATCACACAGTAGTGGAATGAATTGTCCAATGTGTGTTCTATACTTGGGTCGTACCAGATCACACAGTAGTGGAATGAATGGTCCCATGTGTGTTCTATACTTGGGTCGTACCAGATCACACAGTAGTGGAATGAATTGTCCCATGTGTGTTCTATACTTGGGTCGTACCAGATCACACAGTAGTGGAATGAATGGTCCCATGTGTGTTCTATACTTGGGTCGTACCAGATCACACAGTAGTGGAATGAATTGTCCCATGTGTGTTCTATACTTGGGTCGTACCAGATCACACAGTAGTGGAATGAATGGTCCCATGTGTGTTCTATACTTGGGTCGTACCAGATCACACAGTAGTGGAATGAATTGTCCCATGTGTGTTCTATACTTGGGTCGTACCAGATCACACAGTAGTGGAATGAATGGTCCCATGTGTGTTCTATACTTGGGTCGTACCAGATCACACAGTAGTGGAATGAATTGTCCCATGTGTGTTCTATACTTGGGTCGTACCAGATCACACAGTAGTGGAATGAATTGTCCCATGTGTGTTCTATACTTGGGTCGTACCAGATCACACAGTAGTGGAATGAATTGTCCCATGTGTGTTCTATACTTGGGTCGTACCAGATCACACAGTAGTGGAATGAATGGTCCCATGTGTGTTCTATACTTGGGTCGTACCAGATCACACAGTAGTGGAATGAATTGTCCCATGTGTGTTCTATACTTGGGTCGTACCAGATCACACAGTAGTGGAATGAATTGTCCCATGTGTGTTCTATACTTGGGTCGTACCAGATCACACAGTAGTGGAATGAATTGTCCCATGTGTGTTCTATACTTGGTCGTACCAGATCACACAGTAGTGGAATGAATTGTCCCATGTGTGTTCTATACTTGGGTCGTACCAGATCACACAGTAGTGGAATGAATTGTCCCATGTGTGTTCTATACTTGGGTCGTACCAGATCACACAGTAGTGGAATGAATTGTCCCATGTGTGTTCTATACTTGGGTCGTACCAGATCACACAGTAGTGGAATGAATTGTCCCATGTGTGTTCTATACTTGGGTCGTACCAGATCACACAGTAGTGGAATGAATTGTCCCATGTGTGTTCTATACTTGGGTCGTACCAGATCACACAGTAGTGGAATGAATTGTCCCATGTGTGTTCTATACTTGGGTCGTACCAGATCACACAGTAGTGGAATGAATTGTCCCATGTGTGTTCTATACTTGGGTCGTACCAGATCACACAGTAGTGGAATGAATGGTCCCATGTGTGTTCTATACTTGGGTTGTACCAGATCACACAGTAGTGGAATGAATTGTCCCATGTGTGTTCTATACTTGGGTCGTACCAGATCACACAGTAGTGGAATGAATTGTCCCATGTGTGTTCTATACTTGGGTCGTACCAGATCACACAGTAGTGGAATGAATTGTCCCATGTGTGTTCTATACTTGGGTCGTACCAGATCACACAGTAGTGGAATGAATTGTCCCATGTGTGTTCTATACTTGGGTCGTACCAGATCACACAGTAGTGGAATGAATTGTCCCATGTGTGTTCTATACTTTGTCGTACCAGATCACACAGTAGTGGAATGAATGGTCCCATGTGTGTTCTATACTTGGGTCGTACCAGATCACACAGTAGTGGAATGAATTGTCCCATGTGTGTTCTATACTTGGGTCACACAGTAGTGGAATGAATTGTCCCATGTGTGTTCTATACTTGGGTCGTACCAGATCACACAGTAGTGGAATGAATTGTCCCATGTGTGTTCTATACTTGGGTCGTACCAGATCACACAGTAGTGGAATGAATTGTCCCATGTGTGTTCTATACTTTGTCGTACCAGATCACACAGTAGTGGAATGAATGGTCCCATGTGTGTTCTATACTTGGGTCGTACCAGATCACACAGTAGTGGAATGAATTGTCCCATGTGTGTTCTATACTTGGGTCACACAGTAGTGGAATGAATTGTCCCATGTGTGTTCTATACTTGGGTCGTACCAGATCACACAGTAGTGGAATGAATTGTCCCATGTGTGTTCTATACTTGGGTCGTACCAGATCACACAGTAGTGGAATGAGTTGTCCCATGTGTGTTCTATACTTGGGTCGTACCAGATCACACAGTAGTGGAATGAATTGTCCCATGTGTGTTCTATACTTGGGTCGTACCAGATCATTGTCACTCCCTCTAGTATTGTGGCTGTCGCTCACTTTGGATCCTGATCTGATCACTTGCCAGTAACAGTGTGGACAGTCCGCCCTACAGATCGTACTTGAGAAACAAACATTAGATTTAAGTCTGAACAAAACCCTTTGAGATCTGGCATCAGCGTCCCAGTGGTGGAAAGTAACTAAGTACACATTTAGCCTCCTTATAAACTATACTTGAGTACAGTGTTGAGCTACTGTAATTAGTACTTTACTTGAGTATTTCCAATTTCAATTACAAGTACAAGCTCACAGCTCAAAACGTTGAATGAGACATTCTGAGCACTTTTGCTTTTGCTATACTTTGAGTAGGCGTACATTTTGATGCCAATGTATTTTCTATATCGGAGTACATTTGAGTATAGCCTAGTTTATTTTTCCTCCACCACTGCACCTGGGATGCAGCCAGCAGGTCTTAAAAGCAACATTGGCACACAGCTAGGGCACTGTGTGCTTGGCCAGTGATGATTGAAGAAGACTGTCAGTCGATGCCTGCATGCATGCATGCATGCAGCACCTGCACGCTGCAAACAGAAAAGCATGCAGGCAAACACAACACATTTACCGTGTTAAATCTATGGATGGAAGGGTTGGCATCACTCCTTTATGATTATACGTTTACTTCACCTGATTACGCCAGGTTTCATCACTCCTTTATGATTATACGTTTACTTCACCTGATTACGCCAGGTTTCTGCCAGGTGGATGTAAAGACACAGAGATATGTCTCGTCTCTGTCGCGTGGAAACCTCCTTGTGTCCAAAACTTGTTACGTTTCACGATTAAAAATTCAAGCATGGCAAAAGTATAGCAGCTGCAGATCCACAAGCTCACAACGAGCTTCGAACTTGCGCATCTGCTGCTTTTGATGCTTATTGTATGTGCCGCTGTACTGTAGCACAATCAAGTAGAGCGTGAATGTATACGTAAAAGAAAGTTAGAGAACATATGGAGATAAGAGGTTTCTGCCCGACAGATGCTGTTGGGAGTGAAACCAGCTTGTAGTAAAAGGCTGTTTAGCACCTGTGATCACAGCTAAACAAGCTAGCCAGCGAGCGTGTAGGCCTACGCACATAGAGTAGTCGGCATCTGGCTGCTGCTTGTTGTGGACAGCTGGAAAGAAGAGCTAGAAATAAAGCCAAGGAGAGACATCTTTTCGCCATGTTGTGTGTGAAAGGTGCTTTATCCCGCATTACAACTGGGAAAGCATGCGTGTCATTTTTAGATATTTGCATTGGCTATTCCAAACAAATAGCAAAATAAAATACAAGCTCACATCTTGAGCTTGTACATCTGCTATTTTTGAACATTATTGGAAGAAACTTGAAAATGCGAGAACCACCGATTCAGAAGGCAGTGGTTTGATTTTTGTTTTAGCTTTTGAGATAATACGAAACTACAGAATGTAAGCTTTATTATGATGTATTGTCATTTACATTGGAAAATATTTGAAGAAACTGTGACCCTTTGAAACTTGAACAATAAAGCCCACAAAGTACGGCAATTGCCCTGAAAAGATTTCAAAGTTTTTAGCACCTCTGAGTCCAAGGAATGGGTGCAATCGGCCTCCGGTCGCGTTATCTCAAAGTACTCCATGCAGCTAAAGGTGGAGTTTATTTTTTCTCCCCTTCCCTAAATGACCTTCTTGCTGAGCGCAGGCAACCAGCATAAGTACGTTGAAGAATCATAATCGAGACGGAGGATGGCTGCTGCCCCTGGGGAGGGTGGGCATGAACAGAGAGGCGTTCCATCTTGGTTTACCTGACGTTAACAGAGCCGTTATTAACTTTTGTGCGAGGTATCACATTTTTCAGATGTAGCAGAGAGAGAGAGAGAGAGAGAGAGAGAGAGAGAGAGAGAGAGAGAGAGAGACTAGACTAGAGGGACAACAGGAGGATAAGGAACGAACACGGCTCTTCTTAAACAACACAGTCTATTATCACAGCAGCAACGCTGTTGTTTTATACGGCGTCCTGTGGAGGCTTAGATGGAACTCACAGCACTGCAGTGAGCAGTGGTGGAAAGTATAGTTTACTCAAGTACTGTATTTAGTAAGAATTCTTCTACTGCACTACATCTCGGATCCAAATATTCTATACTTTTAATCCACTACGTTTATTTGAAAGCTCTAGTTACTAGTTACTTTGTAGATTGAATATTATTTCAAAACATAGCCTGGAAATACTTCAGCCCTATGTCAATTTCAGCCATTTGAAAGTAGCCAATCTACAAGACCACAATGTCTTGCGATGCGCAAATGTGATAATGCACAGTCTCTGTAAAGCTCTTTGGATAAAGGCACCATGTATAAATGCACCATTTACCATTTTACTTACCAGATGGAACTCACAACATTACGATTTTATTTACCAGATGGAACTCACAACATTACGTGAGTGTTATAGACTACCTTCCCAGAGTGGCTCACAACCTCAGCGTGATGGCCTATAAAGTCTAATATATCCCCTGAGTCATAGGGATATCCCTTTGGGTTAGTGGTTAAGATGTTGGCTTTCCATGCAGGAGACGCGGTTCGAATCCTGGCCGTTACTGCAGTAACACTTCTTTCATTTCACTAGTAATTCTCGTCGTGTTACGCACACATGCACACATGCACACGCACTGTTGCGCAGGCGCACACGCAATTGAAAGTCAGAATCTTCAATTAATCAATTTATATACCAAGACAAGGGCAGGAATACGCACCATGTGTATTTAGGGTGGTTGTGTTCCATTTGATATCCTTCTATCACGGCAGTTCACGAATCTTGCTGCTGTATTTGCACATAACATCGCCCAGCAGATATGGGAGTTTT
>NC_137879.1:28737176-28797176 GCF_963924005.1 Protomyctophum bolini | reverse complement strand
TTCTAACCGTCGATTGTATATTACTTCTCGCTTGCGTTACAACGGACATACCAACGGTCCCCCGCATCTAGGATTTGGACCCCCGCGGTACCGTGCGTGGGCTGAGGGCTCGTATACCCCGGGGTGACCGTGAGCGGCGAGCCCCCTTTGCAACCGACAAAAACCGATATCCCAGACGGCCGTCGAGGCTGAGAGAGGAACAACTCCCCAACAGGACTTGGACACTGGACGAGTGGACGGAGGGAGCAACATGTTTTCTGCGTGCAGGACACGCGTGGTCCAGTCCCCACGTCGGACCGTGGGGTGCCGTGGGTCCGCGCCCGGGGACCGGAGCAGCCCGATGGCGCGACGCGTCACATGGATTTTATTGTTTTGCCTGTTCGTGGATCGCACGAGAGCTCAAGGTAAGACAGCTATAGGGCTCTAGTAGGCTCTAGCCTAATATATTCATCATAGACCCGGCCGAGTAGTACCGCTGTTGCACAGCCCTGTGTGTGTGTGTGTATGGTTGCCTGCATGGTTCGGTTCGGGTTCAGTGGGTCGCTGTGGTTCTGTTGATGTTATTCGTTACGCACCGCGCCGAGAGCGCGCGGCTTATTTTGGCACAGGTTAACACACACACACACACACACACACACACACACACACACACACACTGCTGGGTTTTTCATTAACACACACACACACACACACACACACACACACACACACACACACGCCTACTGGGTCTTGCATTTGTCACACACACACACACACACACACACACACACACACACACACACACACACACACACACACAGAGAGCCCAACCCATGCACCCATTTGTATTTTGTGAAACAGTGGGCGTACACATAAAAGTACACATACAGATACACATGTAACCTGCACATTACCACACTCTCTCACACACTCTCACACACACACACGCACACGCGCACACACTGACACACGGTGGAGAATTGCAGACATCCACATTGCTGGCGTTATTTGGCCATGGTTGTGTAGGTCAAGGTCACAATTGTTGGTAATACACACGTAAGACTATAGCCTACTGTTATTGACATATCCATTCCCTCCTTGACACGCACAGCATAACAGCAACATGACAGTTTAATTAGTCTCTCTTGATGGTGAGGCTGCCAGCCTTGTGTCAGTTCAAGGCTCTCTTTCCCTTTTTTTCCCTCGTTCTTTCCAATTCCAAGTTGGTATTGGAATGGCGTGCGTGTTTAATTGTTGTTCCTCTTGTTTGAACATGCTGCTGTGAGTGTGTGTGTGTGCGTGAGCAGCCATCAGGGGCCCAGCTGTGGAGGAAAATGCTAATCTGATTAATACGTCCTAATTAATTAATCAAGCAGTCGTCCCACGGAGATGGGGAACGTTTACCCACAGCAAAGAGAAGAAGCTGCACAGTAAACAGAGACATGACACACGCAGATGCATCAGTGATGTGAACCACGATAAAGTCATTGGAATGAGAACGCGCTCTGAATGCCTTATAGTGGAACCATGGGGAGAAAGAATCGCTGGCTATACTTGTGGTTCATGTAAATGGAGCATTTATATAGCGCCTTTATCCAAGGCACTTCACATAGATTGTGCATTGCATTCATCTGTGGTTCACACACACACACACACACACACACACACACACACACACACACACACACACACACACACACACACACACACACACACACACATTCACACGCCGATATGGCAGAGGAAACCATGCAAGACACCAACCTGCACACACCGGGAGAGGTTCAGTCAGTAGTCTTGCTCAAGGACACTTTGACGCTAACGCTTGCCCAGGATCGAACTTGGAAACTTCCGGTTCCCAAACGGCCGCTCTACCACTGAGCCACTGTCACCAACCATTGGTTATTGTTGATGGATATCTGGGAGGTGCTATGGATGGATGGATGGATGGTAGCCTGACATTACCAGACTGCTGACGTGAATTCAGGTCTGGTAATGTCAGGCTATAGATGGATGGATGATTGGCTCGCTGGATTGATGGATGAATGGACGGATTATTTATGTTTACATCTGTTAGTGCAGTTCATACAGCACGAAAAAAGCTTGGGTGTCTGTCTGTCTGTCTGTCTGTCTGTCTCCCATTAGAGCGTTGGGTTGGATGGGCATGTATTTATGGCATTTTCCAGGTGCAGACGGAGAGAATAGGTTAAAACACTCTCCAGTCTGCTACTTCACTTACAGTAGAGCGTATACAGCCTTGTATAGCCTACACTCTTCACTTAGACACACCAATAGACTCATGAGTTATTCAACACACTGTGGTTAGCTACACAGTGATTTGTACACTCGCATGGTGTCTCAAATGAACTCTCAGAATGTGTGTACCATTACTTCCCACAAACCACATTAGCCGTGGCATCCCTAATTTGGGCGTGGCATTTCCGTGGTAAAAAAATACCGGTAAAATAGTGAGCCGCGCTATAGTGTAGAGGTCAGGACAGTCATACACCTTTCATATAGTGTAGAGGTCAGGACAGTCATACACCTTTCACCTATAGTGTAGAGGTCAGGACAGTCATACACCTTTCACCTATAGTGTAGAGGTCAGGACAGTCATACACCTTTCACCTATAGTGTAGAGGTCAGGACAGTCATACACCTTTCATATAGTGTAGAGGTCGGGACAGTCATACACCTTTCACCTATAGTGTAGAGGTCAGGACAGTCATACACCTTTCACCTATAGTGTAGAGGTCAGGACAGTCATACACCTTTCACCTATAGTGTAGAGGTCAGGACAGTCATACACCTTTCACCTATAGTGTAGAGGTCAGGACAGTCATACACCTTAGTGTATATAGTGTAGAGGTCAGGACAGTCATACACCTTTCACACCAAAGGTTGCAGGTTGGAACCCTGCCGGTGGTTGATGTCGGCATGCGGATCGCAACGTGTTCAAACATTCTAAATCAAATGGGTTCAGAACTGAGAGTCTGAGACGGGAGGTCTGATGATTTGAAAATAGGACTCAAGTGGTTAATCCATCTTAGAATTACAGTATTAGTTAAAAGTCACTCCCATCCTTCCTCCCTCCCTCACCCCTCCCTCCCTCACCTCCCCCCCCTCTCTCTCTCCCTGGCATGCATCCACTGTGCTTGTTGTGTAATTGGGATTCAGGTGTACGGCCCGGCCCGCCGCTGTACGGGGATGAGCATTGCCTCTGGAGAAGGAAGTCTTAAGCCCCTCGCATCGATATGATACAACGTAGGAGGAGGAGGACCAACAAACAAACTATACACGCAATAATGCAATGGCTGATATCCGGGGGCTTTCTGTCGCTGCCGCTTATCTCCACATTTTAACTTTTTGTGGGAGGTATACTGGTATGGTATACTATACAGTCACAGAAAAGCATCGAAAGTAGCAGATCTGTTTGCTCGATCGATCGATCTATTGATTGAATACTTTATTAAGTATTGAATTGAATACTTTATTGCAGGCAGAATCACAAGGTATATACAGTATGTACAGGGATATAGGGGCGGGGTCCGAGAATTATTTAAAAGGAGTTAACCCCCCCCCCCCCCCCCTTCTCTCTCTCTCTCTCTCTCTCTCCCCTCTTAACCCCTTATTTAACCAAGCGCGAGCCAGATATCCACACATTAGCTCAAGCCCTGTGTAGGCAATTGCTGTCTGTCTGTGTGAGTGTGTGTGTGTGTGTGTTTGTGTGTATGTGCTTGCATGCCTAAAGGATGGCATTTTGGTTCAATTCTCTCTCTGTTTCTGCCTGCACTCTTTCTCCTCTCTCTCTCTCTCTCTCTCTCTCTCTCTCTCTCTCTCTCTCTCTCTCTCTCTCTCTGTCCAGTCCAACAGCAGCATCTCCTTAGTTACATTATTCGCTCGTGGGGTCAGGAGATGTGGGATTTAATTGGACACACTTCAGACCGGTGGCGGAGCGCAGCCTTTTTGAACATGACCTGGGCGACCGGAGCCCTTATACATCTCTCTCTCGATCTCTCTCTCTCTCTCTCTCTCTCTCTCTCTCTCTCTCTCTCTCTCTCTCTCTCTCTCTCTCTCCTCTGTGTGATGATTAAAGGAGCAGATGAGGTGAGCAGCAGCATGCCTCTGGACGGACATGTCACCCAGCGCTGGCCGCGTTTTAATGACCAGTCACTTCTGAAATGGCCTTTTAACAACGGGAGACAGAGGCCTCTGCCAAATAGACCTGCCCACGCGAGGGGGGAGACAAAATGTTCCAGCGCTCCTTTGTATGTTGTCAGACATTACCGAGACACCGCGGGGGGGCCGAGCGACAAAAAACAACAATGTAATGAGCTGCAGTACTCTCACGAGTACCGGACTGGTTTTACACGACATGATGTCGTTATGCCAAATGTTTCTGTCGTTAATATCTAAACAAGGGGCCGGGTGTTTTTATTATGCAAGCGCGCCTCCCGAATGACAAGACATTTTTCTTCTCGTTCAGAAAAAAGGGCGACATCTTGGCGTGGAACCAAGGGGCCCCTGTGATAGTTAAAAGGCTGTCACTCCTCCCCTCCACTCCCCTCCCCGACACACGACTTCCCTTCATAAACTCCTATTTACTTCCCTTCATAAACAGGACACGCGACCCGCACGCTGGATATTATGATTGGAGTGACATTTATAAGAAGAGCCAGGCGTCTCTCCTACATGGCTCGCCTTGCATTCCTTATTGACTGGGGGGGGCGGGGGGTCCGGCCTGCGACTGCGACAAAAGCGTGAGCTCGCCTGCTGGTTTCATTTCTAACGTGTCTATTTTGGGGCCCTGGAGTGGCGGGGGAGGACTCAATTGGAATGTCATGTTTGGCATACTCACACTTCTGTATCACTCAGCGTTAGCAGATTACCCTGACAGGCATTACAGCCTCCACTTCAGGGAGGGTTTTAGGGAGTTGTCTGTCGGAGGAACCGCAGTCATGGCGGTCGATCCGCCACTAAGATTAACGTCCGTAATGCCGGGTGATGAGAGAGTGGCGTGCGAGGGGGGGGGGGGGGGGGGGGGAGTTTAGGTTGGGGGTAAAGTCTGGTTGCCCAGACGTCTGCCTGACGGCGAGAATCCCCAGGATGCTTAGCATAGCGGGACTGTTTTCGGTGATGAACTGTTTTGGTCCGTGCGACCTCGACGTTTTGACCTCGACTCGGGTTGCTGACGTCCGTGACAGACCACCGGTCGGTCGGTCTCTTTGGAAACCCCTCTGGGCATGTCCGAAAGGCGCCGTGCGTGCCTCTGGACACACGTGCACATTCTGAGCATTTCTTCCTTGGAAGTTACATGCGTCCCAGGAGGCCGAACAACGGGCTTACGCTGTGGTTCGGGTGTTGTTGAATATCTGCTCTGGGTGGACTGGATAGAGCTTATAGAAGGCTTTTGAGTGTATATTCCGTCTGAATCCGTGCACGTGGGCAGAATGGCCCTTCTTATAGTCGAGCTTTCCAATCTTCCGGGCTTGTATGACAAATGACAATGATAATATGGCACCTTTCTAACATGGTCGATTACTTTTTTTTTGTCCCCACACACATACCAAAAAGACACATACCTTTAGTCAGTTAAGCGTGACCTGTTCCTTTTGAAATGCTGTGGTTTGTCTTCCCGCATTGATTGTAAATGGAAATGGTGCAGGCGAGACGTGGGGAAAATGAGACGTTTTGAGCTAAAGCAAAGGAGATGAGACCGGGCCGGGGGCGCTGCTGGCTATATACAGTATGTGTGCAGACGGTATACAGTTCAGAGAATGGCCAATGACTGGGAATGCTTCAGATTTGTCACTCAACTTCACTGACAGCCTGAGGGGGAGCTTGGTTTGATTGCAGCGGCTGGGGCCTGTGAAGCCTGCCGTCCATATCCCTTCAGCCTTACAGTTTGGCTAAAGGTCGGAACCGTTTTCTTCAGTTTTAAAAACATTTAAAGCTGTAAAAACGTGCTCACGTTCCACAAGGGATTGGACCATAATCGTTGCTGCCGGGCAGAAACCTGTCCATCTCCATATATTCTACCTAATGCTGTACTTGATCATACGACACGTGGCATGGAGCGTCACATTTTAAGCTTAGATCCGCTCCCTTTGCTATTTTTCTGAAAATCCCGAGTGAAAAGTAACAGTTTTGGACAGTTTTTTCCACCCGACAGAGGCCATAATGATAACGACATATTAAAGCAATCAAAATATGCTTAAAAAACTCTTTAAAATGCTGCACTTGTTGTTGTTGACCACCTGCACATTAGCCAGCAAATTCATCCACAAGCGCACAACGTGCGACATTGCGACAACCATCAACACAAAATCACTGTTGCTGATCCGCATGAAAAACAAAACAAAACAAAAAAACGCTGCTTACAGGCAAATTACCAGCTGGCTTTATGGACACACACAACGGAACGAGGCTCGTTTAATGTGCCAGGGGGCACATGCTTCAACCCCCCCCCCCACCACCACCACCACCGCCCCCCCCCCACCACCACCCCCCCCACCCCAACCCGCCGGCTGACCCAGGTGGCCTTTTGTCCCGGTCGGGAACGGCATTGTGGGAGTGAAACCCAATTAAAAAACGTTCAGAGACAAACGGAGGCACACAGCCCCAGCGCTCTCTCTCTCTCTCTCTCTCTCTCTCTCTCTCTCTCTCTCTCTGTCTCTCTTCCCCCATGTGTGCCACATTCCACACTGCGACAGCGGGGCGAGATGACAGGGGGCTTGAGAAGGCAGCCAGGCAGTCTATTTGCAAATAAGGCCATGGTCGCATCGGGCTGGTTCCAGCTTCGCCGGGGCGGGCGATCTGCCTGTGCAGACGCCACCGAGAGGAAGAATGTATTGCCTTTCTCGAAGAAAAAATAAATAATGTCTTGCAGTCGGTGTTGGATTGTTTCTTACATATCGTCTCTGTCGGGTGGAAACCTCGCATGTCCAAAACTGTTACTTTTCAGGATTGGAATTCAAAAGTAGCAGATCTACAAGCTCAAAGCGCCTCGCTTCGCGCCACGTTTCGAGCTTGTGGATCTGCTACCTTTTTTTGTGACGCTGTAGTATGATCGAGTAGAGCCTTCAATCATGAAAAAAAACGTGGAGATAAGAGTTTCCTAGAGCAATTAAAATGCACTAAAGGTACAACAGTACTTCAAGTGCCAAAGTAAAACATAGTAGTTACTTTACACCACCCTAAAAGTCAGGCTTACGTAATGGCTGTTTCATGAGAGGCATGAGAAGCTGAGAAAATGTGGGATTAGTGCCCCCTGGAATGTGCTCTGCTCAATGAGTTGTGGGAGGAAAATGAGAAGTGGCTGTAGCGTGACAATGAGGGCATTAGAGGAGGGGGGGGGGGGAGGCGGCCACCAAATGCAGAAGTGGGACATGGCATCGATTATGCCGTGCCGTTGCCACCTTTTTAAAAGTGCTCCTCTCTGCAGAGGCAGAGTTATGGGAGGCAGACCATGGTATGTGTTGGTGTCTGTCACCATTTTGTTATGCCAACTTCACCCCGGCCGCCTCGCCGCTCTTATCTCCCGCTCGCTGTATTGAAGTATTAAAAAGCCCAAAATGGGATTTTAAGAGTGTTTCCGAGCTGCAAAAGTAAACCATGCAGTATATGCAGGAAGAGTGTGTGTTTTTTTCCCTCTGGGGCATTTGGGCATGGGAGAGAGGAATGTGTGAATGTATATGATTGTATCCCTGCATGCAGAATGAGTCGTAGGTGGGTAGGTACTAGGTAGCTGGTAGATAGGTATTGTAGGTGGATGATGGATGGATGGATGGATAGATAGATACCTATTCTGCTGAGAACTTCGCCGAACATAGCTCTTCAAGATCTTATAGATCGGCTATTTTCGGCAAAGAGGTTTGGTGTAGAGACTGAGTGAAACACGAGCAGAGTGAAAGGTCACGTTTACTTAAGTATTGTCGGTTTACAAGGTTAAATGTTTTAAAATCCGCATCAACGTGAATCCAACATACTACTGATGAAAGTGTCTATGAAGCTATCTATGGAATCTATGAAAAAGGTTAAACCTCCTCCTGTCCCTGCTTCATCTCTCTCAGCTATACGGGTTCCTGACATAAAGGTTCCTGACACCAGTACAGTGATGTGTGCGCGCGCAGCAACCACTGAGGCTGCCAGGACACGTCTCTCGTCCGTCCGAGTCCTTCTCTTCTCGGTCGGTGCGGCTGGCTGGCTGGCTGTCTGTGCCAGGCGATCAGGGACGCAGCGCATGCATCAGAGCAGAGACCTTCTATGACTTGGCAAAGTCAAATACACAAAGGCCTTATTCCTCATTAGGGATTGGCTTGGAGTCTCACTGTGGACTCAATGCTTTATTCATAAAGCCGCCTCTCTTCCCACGCCAGTCACCGGGGAAGAGGACATCTAGAGGGAACACAACACACTTTATCTGTGTGTGGTTGTGTGTTTGTGCATGTGCTACAAGTGTAATAAACCGGAGCGCTTTAATCACGGCAGGATTTGCTCAGGCGTTCTAAGGGAATCGTTAACAAGGGGGCCCTTTTTTTGGAAAGTGCGAGGGATTATCTGGTATAATCATTCGACATTGGAGGCTGGCAAGTGTTGTCGAGCATAAATAGCAAACGGAGGTAGGCATATTACACCAATTTGGCAGGACGTCGAGGCATAGATTAAAGACATAAGTAATAAGTAACACAAAAAAAAAAACCCTGAGCTGAAATAAATGATCTCTGCACTTATAATATTAATACACAAGCGTAGCCAATCTCTCCGCCGCCCTGCCTCGCGGAACGCTCAAAGACGAGGGTGAATCACAGAGTGAAAAGCGAGGATGCGGAGAGGCCCCCAGATGAAGCTCTAGGATGCGGAGAGGCCCCCAGATGACGCTGTTAAGCAACTGCGCTGCTTTTATTTTGCACGAAGCGTGGTATTAATATTAACGCGAGGAGGCCTTCATGTCGATAAAGATGCAGCACCGCTGCTCTCGATTGAAGCAGCCGCACGCATGCACACACACACACACACACACACACACACACACACACTCGCGAGTGGGCGTGTGCGTGCGCACAGACACACAGACAGGCACGCACACTTATTGATGAGTACTTCTGCCGTTCTCTTTGTATTTTGTCAACCAGAACCTCATCTGAGCGATAAAAAGCGAGAGGGCTGATACGTCAAGACTTCAGAGCGGAGATCTCTCTGCTGTTTAGCTGCCCTCCGGTGGATTAAGACGCGGCGTTATTAGGCACAACAAACGCACCTCTCTGCACGGCGCGGCGCTCCAACGGAGCTGCCGGCTCACTGTATCGAAGCCCCGCGTTCCTCTCCTTCGCTCTTTTGCTTGTCCCGTAATTGGGGAAGAATATCTCTGCAGCTCGTGGCACACCAAAGGCGCTGAAATCACACTCTTTTTTTTTTTGCGCTCTGAGAAGAGGCGAGCCTTGTGCAGCAAAAAGGTTGGGGAGCCGTGAACAAAGAAAAGTTGCTACCTGGTACTATTGGCGAGGCATTAATGAGGCGTTGGGGGTTGTTGTTGTTGCACAGTGCAGAAGGAAGGACTCATTTGGAAGTTGTTTCTCGGATTGGAAGTTGTTTCGTGGGCTTAAGAAGTCCACGGACAAAATGAGGAAGACAAGAGACCCCGGGTCGATACTGGAGTCATCACTATAGAGAGCGCTGGAGGTGGTTTCTGGGGGAAACGCTCACAATAATCATATCGCAGAGATTGTATCGTTAAAATGTCCGCAACCTCCATGGGTTAAGGGTTCCCAAATAATTGGCTGGGGAGGTGGTGTGCGAGTCCATACATGTCGTATACGTGCACACTTCTGTTTACAGATGGGAGTTTATACCCTTTGAAGCTGGGGGCTAACAACACAAAGAACTGGCGTATCGCATCATTCACATGTACAGTAACATGCATGTACTCGCCGCATCTGGGGCCACATATCTCTCTCTCTTTCTGAAGCTCAAAAAGTGCGGTGGCAGTTGTGAGGCGCCAGTCGAGGCCAAACGCAGCCAGCGCCCGACTGAGGCTGGAAAGGAAACATTTGAAAGGCTTGCGCGCCCATATGGCATCGAAGCTTTTTCTAATTTAATTTTTTCATTGCGTCGGCATGAGAACAATGTCTATCCGAGACACCCCACCCCTTTTCATCTTCCTCTACGTTAAGCCCTCCCACCGGCACACACGCCACAGCCTTCCCAAAATAGCAGCAGAACAGGAAACACTTTGGAATGCCTTCTGGAGTCTAGCCTTTCTGCCTATGCCCGCCCGCCCGCGCAGCATCGGCTGCAATTCCACCTGGCAGCCAATCTCATTCTCCTGCACTGTGCCTCTGCTACTGTGTCCTTTTGAAGTGGTCCGCCACAATGACCTCTGGAAAAAAATAAAATAAGACAGAGGCGTTGATGTGATTATGGACTTGAACCTTTCCCGGGGCCACTCTTTAAGTGGACCATTACGCATTGGGGAAGGCAGGCAGGCAGGAGTTCGGAGGCACACGGCGGAGGCACGTTGAGCCCCCCTCCTCGTTTCGTTTGGCTTGGATGGAAATGAGCGCGCACCCCAGCGTGACACTCGCTCGCCTCCAACCCGACTCCACTCACTCACGCGGCGTCTTGCGTGTGTGTGTGTTTATAATGGAAATGCAATCAGACTGGCTGGGGGAGGCTAGGGAAGCCACCTCTTAACCTTGTAAATTACCCGTCCCCCTGAGGGGTGGAAATTCAGTGCGTCCCAATTTGTGAGTCATTCCAGAGAGAGAAGCCGCGCGTGCGTTCGTGCGTTCGTGCGTGCGTGCGTGCGTGCGTTCGTGCGTTCGTGCGTGTGTGTGTGTGCGCGTGCGTGTGTGTACATGGCTGCTACACATACATTACATCAATGTGTGAGCATAGTGGGCCAGAAATCCAAACACGTGACGTCGGCAAACTCAAGCTGTATTATAAAAGTAATTGTTTCTCTTGACGAGCCACCACACCAGTGGTGTAAAGTAACTAAGTACATTTACTCAAGTACTTTACTTAAGTACAATTTTGAGGATTATTAATATTATTATTATTTTTACTGGAATATTTCCTTTTAATTTTCTTTCACTTCACTGCATTTCAGAGGCAAATCTTGTACTTTTACTCCACTACAATTTTTTGAAAACTTAATAGTTACTGGTTTTTTTTGTAGATTTATTACAAAACATACATTAACCACTTCAACCCTTTATACATTTCAGCCATCTAAAAGTACCTGATTTACAAGCTCACAATGCGTCGCATTATACATTTTATACATTTGAAAACATGTGAAATGCACAATTTGTACTTTCTACTGTAAGTATATTTTGATGCCAATACCTTTGTACTTTTACTCAGGAAGATTTTGAATACAGGACTTTTACTTGTAACGAGAGTTAGTATTCAGTTGATAGTATACTGAATTGAATTGAAATTGAATTGAAAATCGAGGCTGCAGAGCATACATATTATCGCAGTTTCATAGTGAATGAGACTAACAATTATAAATATGTTCCTATCACTCAATGAGATTTAGCTTTTTTTCCATCCTCTTCAGAATCGTGCTCGGCTCAAGACGCCGCAGAGAACAAAAGGACAGTGCTTTTCAATTAGGCAGGTGACGGCTGCTTTGTTAGTCTGATCAGGTACAAGACGTGTTTTGTAAACATGCAGCGAGCGCACTCTAGAAGCGATCAGGGGCTTGTCGGTAGCCCAGCTGATAAGAAAACGACAGTCACTTGTGATTTGGAGTCTTTGATAACCCTCCAGTTTATTCAAGACGCTTTGCCATTACTTCGCTTGCCTTTTCTCTCTCTCTCTCGGTTTGTCTCTCTTTCCCTCTGTCTCTCTCTCTCTCTCTCTCTCTCTCTCTGTTATGATGAGTTGCAGATGCTCTTTGCAACTTTCCACAGGCATTTGATGCCCAGGCCTTTGTGTTTTTACGGATGTTTGGCACGGGTCGGAAAAGGCAACCCGTCAGAAGCGATACCGGAGCCGTCCGCCCTGATCGATGCAGTGCAAAGTGGCTGCCGGTCGAAATGTGTTGTTTTTTTCTTTCTTTTTTTCTTTTTTAGAGGCTAAATTCAATTTTCATCCCGATGACTGATCCAGCCTGTGAAGGATGGGAGCGGGGATAGGGGGTGGATGGGGGGATTGAAAAATGAAATTCAATTGGATGTTGTTTTTCAAAGGAGCATCAAGGGAGCCGGCATTAAAAAGAGAAGAAAATTGTAAGAGCCACTGCGAATTAGAGCGGCTTCAATATATTAGACGTTGCCCTCAAAGCTCTCTCTCTCTCTCTCTCTCTCTCTCTCTCTCTCTCTCTCTCTCTCTCTCTCTCTCTCTCTCTCTCCCTCTGTCGATTCAGAGTTCAATTGTTGGGTCTGCTTCTGAACTCCCTGATACGATCTATCATTTTGCATTTCTTTTTTAAGACTAGCATCAAAAGAAACCTACACCAAAAGCCAAAGTGAATCATGTTTTATATTATCGCGTCTCTGACGAGTGGAAACCATGTATGTCTGCAACTCTTCCTTTTCAGGATTCAAATTCAAAAGCATCAAAAGTAGCAGATTTACACCCTTGCACAAAGCAACGCATATTGACCGTTGCTATTGAGCAGAATCCTCTTATCTCCACAAAAATACTATTAATTCTGGATTCATTTACATTAAAGAAACCCGAGATTCCCCAGGTATGGCACATGAGGGTGCAAGCAATAAACCCGAGAAATCGCAGGTTCAGCATAGATTGGGTTAACGTCCTTCTCGGATCACTCTACAGCGTCACAAAACCATCAAAAGTAGCAGTCCTACTAGCTGGTACTTGAAGTATATTTTGATACCAGTATACTTTTGTGCTTTTAATCAGGTCTAATTCTGAATCCAGACTTTAAGATCTGCTACTTTTGAATTTGAATCCTGAAAAGTAACGGTATCGGACATGTGAGTTTTCCGCCCGACAGAGACCCCGTCTTGTTCTCGCGCTTCATTTCTTAGATTATTTTCTTTCTTCAGCACAGGTGCGGTGTGATTTAGATTGCATGTTGTTTTGACAGACTAGGCTCAGTGTTCACATAGCAGGTATAGTGTCTTCGAGGCACTGCTTAGTTCTCTCCACGCTCTATACTTACGTGTCTATATGTACCTGGGTGGGTATTGACTTAACCCATTCTGACCTGAGATCAGATTCATACGAGGTTTCCACTGGACAACACACTGGTCTGATTAACCCATTCTGACCTGAGATCAGATTCTAAAAAATGTCAGTCGTTCTTCGATTTTTCAAAAATAGCAGACCTACAAGCTCGTAGCGCGCCACTCGGTGGCGCGCTATGAGCTTGTAGATCTGCTATTTTTCAATAGCTAAAGCATAACATGATGCCAACACCAAGATGGGTTCCCGTTCAGAATGGGTTAAGAGCTCAGGCTTACACCGCTGCTTATTCCCATTTCACACATGTACAGTAAAGTCACTCTGGATAAAGAATGAGCGTCTGCCTTTATATAAACTGTAAATTGGATGCTGGGGGCTGGATAACTGGGGAAGCTGGCAGATCGACGCGGAGAGAAAAAAAAGAAAAAAAAAAAGAATTCATGCAATCTCCAACCCGTATGACTCATATACGCAGGACTGTCGCGGAGCTCAGTTCTATATATTTTTCCCCCCCATTCCCACGCAATGACACCTTCACCTTCTTCAACTCAGTGTTATACTCTCACTCTCGTTTCATCTTCTCGTCGTGTCCTCTCTGGTTTCTCTCTCTCTCTCTCTCTCTCTCTCTCTCTCTCTCTCTCTCTCTCTCTCTCTCTTTCTCTCTCCCCCCTCTCTCTCTCTCTCTTGTGTGTTCAGGTGGATCTGAACTTGCATCCACCCCACCCCCGCTCCCCTTCCCAGTCACGTACCATTATAGCTGAGAGTGACTAAGATCCATGCTGCTGCTGCCAACAAATTACCCCCCTCGCCGGTCGTTCAGGGAAGCGCACGCTGGAAAAAATCCATTTGCTGGTGATTTAACAACGGGGAAAGGGGCGAGGTGGGGGGGGGGGTATTCTCTCCCTCGTGCGTAACGCGTCCATGTGACGTCGGCTGGGGGGGTGGGGGGGGGTAGGGGGCTGACTCCTGTTGGCTAGCATTCTATTGTGATGTTGCCACGATTCAACTTCACAAGTATCGAGATCTACAGGTGACACGTTTTGAGCTTGTATATCAGCTATTTTGGATGCTTTTATGTGGCACTAGTATGATCAAGTATAGCTAGGGAATCATTTTTATTAATGTATTTATTTGTATTAAAAAAATAGCTGATCTGCACAACGTCACGAGCTTCTGTTTAGCTGTTTACAAGTCGAAGCTGGCCAGAAGGTGAGAAAGGGCACCCGCCACGACATTGACATATTCATGAATAGGAACCTTCGCTTGCTTTATTTATATATATATAATATATATCAAATATCCACGCCGCGTGCTCTCCCATCAAATATCAGCGCCGGCCCCGGTGCACAAATCAAAGTTGAGGCAATTACAATAGTGTTATTCCGCGCTTTCATATGGCAACAGCTGTTTCCCTTTGGTCACAATCGCACGTTTGTAATTGCAAAATGCGGCGGTATATGGTTATGGCTGATGAATCCATCGGGGGTAGAGGAAGGGCCCCATTATGTCTGTGTGGGACAGTGTAAATGGGCATATAACGCTATAATGGCGATGGGGATGGATGGGTAATGGGGATGGCCGAGAGCGGGAATGGGCCTTTGATGAGGACGTTCGTTAGAAAGATGGAGCCGATGGCGGGGATCGATCAGGAGGCACACGGCACCACCGTCCACCTCACCGTTCCTCCTGGCTGTGATGATGGCTGTTACATTGATCTGCTTGTCGTCTGGCTGCTTAAAGGGAGAGAATCATGCCCGCGCTATACACGGAAACCCCATGCACAAAGACAATGGAGAGCTGCATTATGGGCACTTTGGATCCATTCCTGCAGAGATCGAGTATCATCGCTGTCGGGGCTACACTCTTATCTCCATAGTCTAGCTTGTTGTGCTTTTTTTTCCCCGTAAATGAACGCCTGCCGACTTGACCATACTATATACAGTGTCACATCATGCACGTATTAAAATGAGCAGATCTACAAGCTCAAAATGTGGCGTGTAGCGGCACGTCTTGAGCCTGTAGTTCTGCTATTTCGACTGTTTTTGAATTTTAATCCTGAAAAGTAACAGTTTTTTGACATAATGACGTTCACACCCGACAGAACGTGTGGTGTGGAACCCTAGGTGTGGTTGCATATTGGGGGGAGGTGGTTCTTGGTCCCAACCAACCCTAGGTGTGGTTGCATATTGGGGGGAGGTGGTTCTTGGTCCCAACCAACCCTAGGTGTTGTTGCATATTGGGGGGAGGTGGTTCCTGGTCCCAACCAACCGTAGGCGTGGTTGCATATTGGGGGGAGGTGGTGAGTGGTGGTGTTAATGGAGGGTGACAGCGTTAGATGGATGTTATGGAGCTCTGACCCACAGGCTTACTGCAGCTTGACCCCAATGCTGGAACTCTAATAGGTACTCTCACTTGCACCTCACACACACACACACACACACACACGCCAGGCATTTACCACTGACTTCTCAGAGCCACAAATACACAGGCACACACAAAAGGAAGGCTCACTCGAGTCGCTCACAGACACACACACACACACACACACACACACACACACACACACGTGCACACACGCACGCACGCAGGAATTTCACAGGCTTCCCAGAGCATGCACCGACACACGGACACACTCACCCACACACACACACACACACACACACACACACACACACACGCACACTCTCTCAACGCTATATAGACACACACCGAGATAAGCCCTCCCTCAGTGCTTGGCGGCAGCCACAGCAGCAACAGGAAGTGGCTCCATCCATCTTGATTTGTCAATAGTTACAATTTTAATTACACCTGAGTGCTGTCAGCCTGGCGGGCCGGGGCGGGGTGGGGGGGAGGGGGAGCGGTATCGACCCCTCTACAAGCTAATTGATTAATTGCGGCGTTGATGGTGAATGGAGTTTTCTATCCCCCCCCGCTCGTTCCCTCCTCTCTGTCCCCCGCTAATCGTTTCTTCATCCCTTCTTCGCCTCTAAGGAGTCCTCAGGTTGGGGGGGGGGGGGGGGGGGGTACCGACTCAGAGTGTAATTATTATTTAGCTTGGTAACCCCTGGATAACCGTTATGGACCCCATGGGGGGTCATACTGTTGATGGCCATGCTAATAGACGTATGACCCCATAGGGCAGAGGTACACAACAATTAAAATAACTCAATATAATACATAATGTCGCAGTCATGGTGGAAACCTTTTATCTTCCTTTTATCATTAACTAGAGCGTTGCCCGTTGGAGCCTCTACAGCGGTGCCCGTTGGGCACTGGCCTACTTGGAACGATGCAAGTTGGAAATGCATGACCAACCCAGATATTATGTCTGTGTCTCTTTTATGTCCATATATAGAGTGCTTTGTCAGGCATGCCCAAATATGGAGTCTATGCAGACGTCAGAATGATGTCAGAACAGGCCAGCTCCATATATGGACCCTGGGCAGGGCCCCGGTCCAGAGCCCGGGCAGAGGCCTTTTAGTGCGGTTCTGGATCTGACCGACTCGACACGGGGCACTGCACCCCCTGTGGTGGGGTGGAACAGGTGCGTCGAATTTGATGTCGGTGGGGCGAACGGTTCTCGAGTTACGTGGATTTCAGACGTACACACGTACACACAGAGACTTGGTGAATTCATAGTTAGGCCTATAGATTATTACTATATTTGCAGTTTCTTATTAACGGATCGTGCAAAACAAATACCCATCTGTTGGTTTACAACAGTGACTACACTATTGACTATTCTGGGCATATAGCGTGTGAGTGTGTGGGTCCCTAAAAAAGTGAATTGGCCCAGGGGCCTCCGTCCCACTCAGTGGAACAACTTAGCTATTTGCGGACCTGTTCATAATACTGTCCAGGACTTCCAAAAGGTGTGTGTGTGTGTGTGTGTGTGTGTGGTGCGTGTGTGTGTGTGTGTGTGTGTGTGTGTGTGTGTGTGTGTGTGTGTGTGTGTGTGTGTGCGTGCGCTGTGTGAAACTTGTGTGAAGGTTGGCCGTGCGCCAAGTCAGCTCCTGCGAGCGTCGGTGGCACTCCTTGGAGTCGCACTGAGTTACGATCCGCTTACGAGAGGAAGGTGCCAAGGAGGGAAGGATCTATGTGAATGAATGCCCCCTTCCCTTCCTAATATTTACATAGCACATGTGCCGCACGCACGCACGCGTCCAGGAATGGAGCGTTAAGCACTCGGGGATCCTCAGTGGGTGGTCTCGGTTTACAGGCGAACACACGGCGGGCAGAGAGTGGGTATTAATGGATGTTTTTACAGATGGACGTGGGGGGTGGGGGCCTTGTGTATACCTGTATAAGCAAACATTCCCAGGGAGAGCTTGTGTGACACATTTTAGCCAGAGAAGGATGGCAGTGACTTTAATTCAATTCAAAGGAGCTTTATTGGCATGAGAGAATGCATTGCCGAAGCAAGTGTCAAAATATAATACAAACTGTTGAAAATGGTGAAAGTATATAGAGTTTGGCCCTTCTTTAAACCAGTGAGAGAATCTCGAGGTCTTCCCCAGGACCCTAACTAGTGAAAAGAGCAGCTCTACAAGCTCACTATACGCATTTCTTCTTTTCTATATGTTCACTACTAACTTTTATTGTTTTATTTTTCCGGTTTGGATCTTTTGAAAAGTGAATTTGAAACAATGTATTTCATGAAAACATCTACTGTCAATCATTTTGAAATAATAATTAAACCACATGAAATAAAAATAAAAAATGTTACTTCTAAAAGGGGGTCTAAAAGCTTTCAATGTGTTGCAGCAACACGTTGTGATCTTGTAGACCTGCTATTTTCAAATATCCTTAAAAAGAAAATGGGGTTCATTTTATTTGCTGTGGACTCCTTGGAACGCCCGTCAAGGACACCTGGTGGGGGGGGGTCCCCGGACCTTAAGAGGCAGCGGTTTAGATACGAAACGTCGAGAGCAGCGAGGTCAGCTGTGGTCGATAGCTGTGTGGCCGGCCGCCCACTTCTGGCGTGCCCCCATATCGAGGAAGTGACACGACGCCACCGGAATAATAAACTCCCCAGGTTGTTATTTTTCGCGAGCCTTGACGAAGGGGAAGGTCACGGCAAAGCATAGGGGAGGGTTGATGATTAATGCCTCTTTTCTCTTTGTTCCACCGAAAGGTCTGCGGAGGAAGTTCTCGCCTCACGTTAAGGTCTGCTGGACGTGGTACAGTGCTGACTCAGGCTTCTATAGAGCACAGTGGGGTTTGGCCCTTCCTCACCGCAAGCTAAGAACTGGGCCGAGAGATCCTCAGGATCTCTCTAGTATGCACATGGGCTTCATGTGAAGTTATTTTGAGTTGAAATAAGTGCTAAATCGCTTTATATTGTGATAGTACTACTCGTTCGTATAGAGTTTTTGGGGTTATCGCTGTCCCTCCGGCACTTGATTAAACAGAAAATGCATTTTTCAGGTTGAGATATACCAATATTATGATGGAGTACTTAACACAGGATACATTAAACGGGTGTAATTTGAAGTGATGCCACAAAGAAGTGGGCAGACAGATGAATGAGTTCTTTCTCCTGGTTGGCCACCCACCTGGAAGTGTATATTTTCTGTTTATTATTTCTGTTTACCAGCATTTTAGCCAGTATAACGGCAGCTTTTCCGATACTAGCTTGGTACTGGGTATATCGGAACAAACCTAGACGCAAACAAACCCTTGGCAGGTGAAGTGAGGTGAGGTTGGAAAAGGAAGAAGTACAAAGCGAGTGGTAGTGTATATAAGTATACGGCAAAGCCCGGCGGTGCAGGTTGATGTGGGAACAATGAAGGAGGCTTGTTCAGAAACACCGCCGCTGTACTGCATGCTGGGAAAGAGAAGGTTTCCTTTAATGGTCATTTATACTTCCCCTCTCTCCCTTACCTCCCTCTCTCTCTTCTCTGTGGATATACACAATAACGCAGTCTCCTTGGCGTGCGGGCGGGCGAGCGTGCATGCATCATGCGTGTCTTTCTTTCTTTCATTCCCTTGTGTGTGTCTCTCTGTTTATCTATTGCATACACACACCAGGAGCTCTCTCGGCCCCTTGCGTATCTGTCACACACACACAACACACACACACACACACACACACACACACACAGCGAGCACTCCCCACTGCATGAAAAATGACATTTATGTGGCAGTGGGCTTATCCATGTAAACACCTAGCGAATGTAAAAGCAAGGGGGGGGGGGGGGTTGTTTCGACCCAAACAAAAAAGAAACTACAAGGAAACTGTAACTCAGCAACTATTTCACATCGCAGCTTTTTTCTTTTTTTTTGTTGACATTGATTGATTTTGTTTTCCGCCCCTTTTTAATTCTGTTTTGTAACCTTTGAGCGATGGGGGCTTGTCTCTCACTGCGGTGTTCTGCACCGCTGTGTTCCAGAAAGCTGCCGCCACCGCAAACCCCTTCTCATTGATCTGGTGTTTGTTTTCCCAAATTGCACTAGGGTTCCAATACCTTATTTATATTATTCATGTATTTATTCATAGTATGACACTAAAGTGTGGAGCTGTGTCGATGTTAGAAGAATCATACCTGTGGTCTGGTGTGTTTAGCACGCTTGACTCATGGTGTACTTGACATTAAGGCTGACTGTTTTCCACAGCATATCAATGGTTTGTTTGATTTTCACCATTGGGTTCCTTTCATTTCAGCTCGGCAGCAACATAGCCGATATAGCTCAACGTGATAATGTTGTGAGCTTGTGCCACGAACGCCCCCAGAATAGGGAAGCTGGCGTGTGGCTTTCTGTGACTTTCATGTCGTCCTCGTGTTTTATTTCTAACCACTTAAGAATCTTGAAATTGTTATCGGCCCACCCATCTGACCACTGAAAAAAAGAAGAAAAAACTTCAGTAGGCTACTTTTACTTTGCTACAATACTTTTGTGAATTTATTAAAGTCAAAATTTTAATACATTTTGAATACTTCAGCCAATGTTTTATATTGAGCCATTGCTATACTTTTACTTTAGTAAACAATATATTCCTCCACCCCTCCAAATCCCTGCCTGCCCACCACTCAAATTACACCTCAACAAACAGCACAGCCATGATGACAAGTGCATTTGAACAGCCACAGATGTTGCTTTGGTCCAGTCCAGTCCGGCCGTCTGCCACAGTGGACAGTGACACAAAAACTGTCCGTCTGTCTGTCTGCCATGTCAGTGCAGCTGCTAGCCGGCGCTGGTGGCGATAAAACTCGCTGCCAAATCACGCAGGGGTTTCTGGAACCTTCCTCTTGTCCGTCACATTTCAAAAGCTTCCTCCCGCAAGAACACAATTGGAATATAAATATGTCAAGTCGAAGGGGTAGGAGCAAAGATGAGAGAGAGCCAGTTATGACAATAAGCTGCTTGTTGGTGTTAGTCCATTTGGCCCTTTCGGAACTTTGTTTGTGCAGTGGTTAGAAGACAACTGAACATACAGTACATAGATTCCCAGGTCACTATAAAAAACATTAACTACATTTAAAACTGTCATAGTCCTTAAAAGCATAATATATTAAAATCCATATGGCGCTATATAAATAATATGCCACATGCGTCCACTATAGTGTACATCAGGTGGAAGGGGAGTCTGTTGTTAAATAGTCCAACGTCATTGTACTTTGGTAGAAGACTAGAAGTGTGCATGTATATTTATTATTTACCTTGTCATGATGTAGTACAATTGGCGAGATACAAGTCAATATTTGTATCGAACGCAAACAAAGCTGATTCTGCCAATCTATGATATGGCAGAAACCTAGTAAGAAGAGTGAAAGAAACATGTAAACTTCATGGTGATCTTTACCATTTGAAGATCCGGATTGGGATCCTTGCTCCCTCCATCCCCTTGTATGCATTTACGGTGGTGATTTAAGCTCTGACATTTTGGTGAAGGATATAGCCTGCTATTTCTCGATTATGACTGTGGCATTAGCACATTTCTCACAGAAAATGATTCTGTGAGCTCTCTTTTCTCCCCCTCTTTCCCCCCCCCCCTCTGCTGAAACCGAGAGATGTCTGCATTGTGATATTGGTACTTGTACTCGAGTACGACAGTATACATCTTCCACCACTGGTAAAGTCCCCCTCCTCGACGTGGCTGTCACGTCCGGCCGAGCAGGCCAGCGCGGCGGGCCTGTGCCGGTGTTGGCCCGGCTTGCATGGCTGAGGTTAGCGCAGGAGAGAGGCGGGTCTGAACAATGGAGACAGCCGGCCAGCCAGCAGGCCGAGTCAGCCAGCAGGCTGTGCATGGGAGTGACTGATAGGAGCACAGAGCTGCTATCTGCCTTTGGAAGGGACTCTCTGCTCTGCAGCCGTGCTTTATGGACTGTATGGGTGACTGACATGTCCACTGTGGAGAGTGACATCATTCAAAGGGGCCACACTGGCCTGGTTCACACAGCTTGGGCCGTTCTAATGTATTCCAGACATGACATATATAGGCCATTTCCCATCTAACCACTTTCAACCTGAAGTCCATATTCTGGCCCTGACATCACCAGTGGTTCTCAACCTGTGGGCCGGCACCCACTGGTCAACCGTGAGGATAGCCCTGTCTGTCTGTCTGTCTGTCTGTCTGTCTGTCTGTCTGTCTGTCTGTCTAATCCATCTCTCATCCTCTTCACTCACAGTATTTTCTTCCCTACTTGTATCTCTACTGTCTGTTTTGCAGCTCTTGTTTTTACTATGCACCCCCCGCTTCCCCCCCCCCCTCTCTCTCTCTCTTATGGTGCAGTGTGTTGTGTCTGTCTTGGAGGGATGTGGAGTGCAGATCAAAGCGAAGCCCTCATACTCTGCCCTCCGATATCATTAGACTATCTCTGATGGCCCCATTACTGCTCGTCTGCTCTGCTGTGTGTGTGTGTGAGTGTGTGTGTGTGTGTGTGTATACACACATGTGTGCATGGCGCACACACGTGCTGTCAGTCAGCCAGCCTCCATATTGCGCAGGGCGTGCAGTACTGTTCATGAGGCGCTCAGCCCTCTGTTTTATGTCACTTTTACTTTACACCAATTCTACACACACACACACACACACACACACACACACACACACACACTAGCGCTGCCTGACATACATGCACACAGCAGTAATTATAAAGATAGCAGTTGACGTGTTATGGTGTTGAGACAGCTGGGATCCTCAGAGCCCCAGAATGCACTGTGCTCACTTAACAGCGAGAGTCTACAAATGCACACTCAGGCTTTTACCACGTTAACTGACGTATAGCCCCTTCTTTGTCTCTTTGACACTAATTAACATGCATCAACCGCGCGGCAGGCAGCTGTACAGTAAATATAGATGTGTTGCTGCCTCTTTACGCAAGTGTTGAGGGCGGCGGTGCCGTATATACTTGACATTTACACTTTGCTTAAAATGCTTACTTTGGTCTTTGTTTGGTGTCATGTACGCCCGTGAGATCATTGAGGGAGACTCATTTACAATGCCAAGATTGCACGGAGAAATAACGTGAGAACATTAAAGAAAGACAATATGTTGACAGCAATGAGTTGCTGTGATTGCTGTGATTCGTTTCTCACCTAAAACATAATCATCATACAATACAATGATTATACTAGGAGGAAGGATGTTATGTTATGTGGCCACACCCACCAGTTAATTAAGTATACATGGTTTCAACCTTAGCAGCACCCACCTGAACGTGAGCCTCGGCCACAGATGTGTGTTGTATGATAATTGGGGAGGGGTTAGGGGTATAATGTCACATAAATGCCATGGTGTATTTTTGATTGGACCTTTTGACTCAAAGGCTTTCAGCTTTCAGGAAGAAACCAAATGTACACAGGAAAGACATATTTGAATATTCTAACCAGACCTGGGGGTCTATTAGAGTAATGTTAACCCCATACAATAAGAAAAAGACAATCACACCACTCCATCTTTAACGATCCGCAGCCCCCCCCTCAGGGGACTGCGTACAGGTGCAGGTGTTGTGATTAAAATAACTTTGTACTCAATACTGTGATGATGCATATAGACTGGCATACTGTGATATAGACTGGCATACTGTGATGATGCATATAGACTGGCATACTGTGATGATGCATATAGACTGGCATAATGTGATGATGCATATAGACTGGCATACTGTGATGATGCATGTAGACTGGCATAATGTGATGATGCATATAGACTGGCATAATGTGATGATGCATATAGACTGGCATACTGTGATGATGCATATAGACTGGCATACTGTGATGATGCATATAGACTGGCATACTGTGATGATGCATATAGACTGGCATGCTGTGATATAGACTGGCATACTGTGATGATGCATATAGACTGGCATACTGTGATGATGCATATAGACTGGCATACTGTGATGATGCATATAGACTGGCATACTGTGATATAGACTGGCATACTGTGATGATGCATATAGACTGGCATACTGTGATATAGACTGGCATACTGTGATGATGCATATAGACTGGCATGCTGCGATGATGCATATAGACTGGCATACTGTGATATAGACTGGCATACTGCGATGATGCATATAGACTGGAATACTGTGATGATGCCAGCATTTCATTTCAGTATTGACAGCTTTTCCCATGAGCCTCCTGGAATCCGTCTCTGAGAAACTCTATAGTCGCGATCTAACGAGCGGTGCATAGACCAAACTCTGCGAGTTCACCGGGGGGGGCCCGGTTGGGCGTGTGTATGTATGTGTGTGTGTGCGTGTGTCTGTGCACGTGTCCGTGCACGTGCACACTCATAAGATGGAGAGATGGAGATATTGAGGGAGACGGCGTGGATAAAGAGAGAGAGAGGGGGGCGGAGGGGAGGTGGATGCTAGAAAATGGAGACCGCCTCAGAGTTAGTAAATCCATAAAGGATGAAAAGGGCCTTGGCATGAGTCTTAAGGGGCTAATAAAATAAAGTTCTCTCAGATTAGTCGGCTAATAGAGCCGTAACACGGCGTTTCGGCTTCAACGCTCGCCGGAACGCTGGAAAAGGAACACGCGTGCCGCACTGCACCGCCCTTGAAGTGGTGTGTGTGTGTGTGTGTGTGTGTGTGTGTGTGTGTGTGTGTGTGTGTGTGTGTGTGTGTGTGTGTGTGTGTGTGTGTGTGTGTGTGTGTGTGTGTGTGTGTGTGTGTGTGTGTGTGTGTGTGTGTGTGTGTGTGTGTGTGTGTGTGTGTGTGTGTGTGTGTGTGTGTGTGTGTGTGTGTGTGTGTGTGTGTGTGTGTGTGTTGGGTTGAAGTAACGAGAGAGAGAATAGCAGAGCACCTGCTGTGTAGTCACCCTCTGGGTTGAGATGTTCGTTCGGGGGCGAGTGAGGATATAGAGCACGAGAGGGAGGGAGGGTGGGGGGGCGGGGCGCTGGGTGGAGAGACGGTTCTCTCCACCCAGCAGATCAATGGCGGCTTGTACATGGACTACATGTGTTTGTGTGTAATCCCCAGGGTCAGGACGACAGCTTTCTCTCTGTAAGGCCTTTTTCTTGTTCTAGTGATCGCACTGTTTTAGGTTAGCGGGTGGGGGGGATTGGCGGGTGGGGGTCATGTATGGGGCCTGGGAACCAGTGGCAATTATACCATTTACAATTCACAATTTAGGCATTTAGCCGACGCCCTTAAACCAGAGCAATTTACAATAAGCAAGAGCAACACAAGGTAATAGAAATAGTCATCTAGGATCATAAGTAAACTAAGATCCGTTTAACGGCAGAATATCTGTACATAAACACTCTAGAATGCTATACAATACATGGCCTAATCGCAATTATTTGAGATGATAATTTCTTTTTAAATAATCTTCATTTTATTCATAACAGCTGCTGTCGGGCAGAAACCTTGTATCTCTATATTTTTGACGTTTTGTGTCTTTTCTTAAATTAACGCCCTGCTTGGTCTTCAACGTGACAGAGCAATGTTCAGCGCTGAAAACACGATTACATCGTTAATCACAATCTATTTGTACAACAACTAAATAATCATCACGTGAAAATGTCATGGTGACAGGCTCTGACAACCAAATAGTATGTCATGTGTTATGGCCTGGAAACCAGATAGTAGTCTGGCCATGCCAGTGAGCACTGCGCTCCATTTGAACCCCAGCGCTCATATTCGTGTGGGGAAGATTCTCCGTATAGCTGTGTCGTCGTGGCTCGTGAGCTTGTAGATCGGCTGTTTTTAGACGGGGTTGGAGAAAGAATGTGGTCTAAGTAACAGTTGTAACTGTGAGTTCTATAAGACCAGAGGGGTTGACGTGATTCATTCACCTCCGTGCAGCAGTCTGAAAGGCAAGGGAATCTGGCAAACCGGACATTTTGTTTCCGACTCAGAGGAGAATGCAATCCATTCCATCCAGAGAGAAACAAAATGCAGCGTACCTGAAAAGTTGTGCACCTGCTGTGTGTACAAATGCTTACTGTGTGCTGTATATGCTGCGTAGGGGAGTAGCGTGGCGGTACACACACTGTAATTAACCTCTCAGAGTTGTATTAATGGTTGGTAAGGTCATAATGCATTGCACACCGTGTGTGACAACCGGCATGCAGCCTATCCATAAGTCAGGTTTCAAACGGCCCTTGCCGGGACCAGAGCAGCCCCACCCCGCTCACCACCACTACCAGGACGGGGGCGTATACTACAGGCGCAGACTGTTCTGGTTGGTCGTGCAGACGAAATAAATGGCCGACTCTCCTCCCCTGTTGAAGAACGTGTGCTACAGTATAGTGGTGATAGATCCTTGAGGGTGTGTGACGCTTTACAAAGAGGGTGACCCAACCCAACCTTCTCCTGTCTCTGCTCAGTGTCTCTAAACTCAATGAGTAAGAAGATGATATTGTACTCTCTCTCTCTATCTATCTCTGAATCTGTCTCTCTCTCTCTCTCTCAATTCAATTTCAATGGAGCTTTATTGGCACGAGATAACATGATAACGTTGCAAAAGTGGAACAAAACAGCCAACGACTCTCTCCCTCTATCTGTTCTCTGTGTGTTGATGGAGCAAATTGTGATAAAGTGGGTGTTATCTAATTAATATATATTTTTTCTCTTTCTCTTCTCGGTGCCGTTTACCTCAACTCTGAACATCTACACAGGTAAGCAAATTCACTTTTCTAGCTTGGTTTTACTTTGATGATCTTTCTTCTCTCTCTGTGTGTGCGTGTGTGTGCGTGTGCGTGCATGTGCGTGTGTGTGTGTGTGTGTGTGTGTGTGTGTGTGCGTGCGCGTGTGTGTGTGTGTGTGTGTGTGTGTGTGTGTGTGTGTGTGTGTGTGCTTGCGTGCGACCGACCAGCTAGGCCTAATGTAACATAACGTATGGTTTTTATTCCTATAGCACATATACGCAGAGGCATTCCAAGGTGCTTTTAAATAAGGCACATAAAGATATGAAGGCAACACAGGACATTCTAAAGACATGAAGGCAACATAGCACATTCTGAAGCATTGAATGAGGACAAAGGAATAGGACAGGCTTAAGGTGTTGAGAGGAATGTGTTTTAATGGAAGGAGAAGTGGAGAACAGTACAGGAGTGCATTTGCATTTGGCGGCAGGACTCGGTTCCTGCAGGAGGCTTGTTCCAAGTTTGTGTCAAAGTTATTGATCATAAATTAATAGTTTCATTTATCCTGGCGGGACCTCAAGTCCTCTCTCACCTGTGTGTGCATGCGTGTGTGTGTGTATTTAGCTTTAATGCAGAGAGAGAGAGAGATAGAGAGATGGTGGGCGGCGGTGAACATCATTCACTGCAGAGAGGGAGAGACATGAGAGAGAGGTGGGGAGACTGGCAGAGAGAGAGAGCAGTTTGTTAGTAGCCTATAGCCCTATACTCTGAGGGCGGACTGACTGAGTGTGTCATCTCCATTCAAACCCCTCGCATGCGCACACATGCACTCGCACACACACACACACACCCCTCTCTCTCATGCCTCATGCTGCTTCTCTATCTCTTCCTCTGTGTGTATGTGTTGTCTTCACGCTAATGATTGTTTTCAAACAACTGCTTCTCTCTTTTTTGACGTGTGGGGAAAATGGAGCTAGTTATCTTCGGAACGGAAGAGAGATTGTGTGTGTGTGTGTGTGTGTGTGTGTGTGTGTGTGTGTGTGTGTGTGTGTGTGTGTGTGTGTGTGTGTGTGTGTGTGTGTGTGTGTGTGTGTGTGTGTGTGTGTGTGTGTGTGTGTGTGTGTGTGTGTGTGTGTGTGTGTGTGTGTGTGTGTGTGTGTGTGGGCAGGTGTCTTCTTTTAGCCTTTCTGAGAGTTGGCAGAAAGGCTAGCAGTCACTCAGTGTATTGTACACACACGCGCACACGCCTGGCTATGTCATTTCATTACAAAATGATCCGCTGTAATCTCCCACCCACACACACACACACACACACACACACACATACTGTATTGTACTTGACACATATGCCTGGAGAAGGTAGATTTATCACAACAACACATGGTCTTAGTCAGCTGAAAACCTTGTACGTCCAAAACCGAGTCCAACGAGAATCTGTGCTCCGATGGATCCAATGTAGCTGTTATTTAGTCACACAGCTGTTGTTAATATACTCTTTATTGAGAGAGACACATTCACTGCATGGGGCCGTGTCTGAAGACTCACCTCTCCAGACTCACCTCTCCATAGGATCCCACTCTAACAGACCTCCGGGGGTACATTTAGTAATAGTACCTGAGATACCCTGTGTGCCCCGAGGTACCACGGGGCATCGAAGGGGCAGCTTGTCAAGCTCCACAAGCTTGTCAATCTGCTGATCTTGGCTGCTGTTGAATTTGAATCTTGAAAAGTAACAGGTTTTGTACTTTTGGATGAGGTATGAGACGTTACAATTGTAACTTCAAGCTGAACGCACATGTGCGCACAAGTCTATATGCACAACAAGACCACAATATGCACGACCATCCATCCACCCACCCTCCCATTCCCGCCACCAACCCACCCATCCCCTCCACTGTCTCGGAGTAAACCCGATTTTAAAAAAGTCGGTTCTATTCCTCACATAAAGTTTATTGAATCACCACTGATGCATAGCAGCACACACAACTCTCTGCAAACTGGATCATCCTCCATAAACCATGACTTCAAATTGTATTCACTCCAGTTAGGAGGATGAGTGAAGGGGGCCCGCACGGTGTCGAGTGGCATCGCCACAAGCGTTATCGCTCATCACGTATAGCTAGCGTGAGGGACTGCCGCCGTTACGCAGCTATAGCTACACAACCACATTAATTACCGCCGGATCGTCGTCACGCTAGGATTTCATTTATCTTTGCGATGATCTGCTTTGATTCATTCATCAGCTCCCCAAATTGTATTGAATTAGGTGTGTGTGTGACTGTGTGTGTGTGTGTGTGTGCGTGTGCGCGTGCGACTGTGCAAGTGTGCGTGTGTCTCCAGCAGATGCACTTTGTGTAGTCTTTCACCACTGTATGCAAAATGACACATCAAATCCCCAGCCTCCCCAAATCTGTGTCAATGGCAACTGTGCTGCATAATAAATTCTCAGCGCTATAGCGCATCATTCCCATGAGACACACACTCTGTCTCTGTGTCTCTGTCTGTCTGTCTCTCTCTCCCTCTCTCTCTCCTTCACTCCCTCTCTCATAGCCAGTTCTTCATCTCTGTGTGTGAGAGAGACTGCAGGGCTTTATAGCATAAAAGGATAAAAGTGGTTCTTGTGACTGCACTTATAAAAGGAACCTTGAGATGGGGCATCTGCATGTATTCAATTCAACAGTCGGTGCATGGCCTTATTTCACCCTGCGTGCCACTGCTTTGGACCACTTGTTTGCTCCACCAAATGGTTGTTCAGGGGTCGGCCGCATGACAATTGTCACACCAAAGAAACTAAGTTGCACACATATGGAGCACTACATCAGTGTACAGCAGTGTCTAACATTTCACATGGCCATAACTCGGGTGACCATTGCTCCGATCAGCGCAATATGGGACTGGATGATCTAGTTATTACAAAATAGCGGAAATAGACATATCTACATACCTACAAGCTTGTCAGCTGCGGGTGTGTTGGGCAGGAGGATAAGACGAAGCCTTCGCGACGTCCTCCCGGTGGGGGCTCCTCACTGGCAGTTGAGCAAGTATAGGATACAACAGCAGTTACAACGCAGGACGTTTGTGGCTTAACGTAAAAAAACAGCAAAAAAAAATAATTAAATTGTCAATCGCAAACATTTCTCTGACAACTAATCGTCAAGTCAAATTCCATGATTCCTGCTGTTGATACGGTTGCCTGATTAATGAGGGCCGCAACCAGGCCTCAGTGTCTTTTTTGAATGCAGGTCGCGTCGCCAGAATTTCATGAGAGAAGAAAAGCGGGCCAGGTCTAGGAAAACACAAGACCGACTAGGTTGCATGAACAGGGCGTGGTCCCCAGCAAAGTTGTAAGGGTGTAGATCGACTATTTTAAATAACTAAATATTAGCAACCCACATATACCAATATTGACAAGCGCACTTTACTGGCTGTACTCACGAGTTCAAAAGCGCTCCCACACGTATGTGTGTTTACATTACTTAAATACACCTCGGATATGAGCCGCGATGATCATTTTGCACCCCCGCACGCCCGTATACCCTACCATTGAGAGAAGGCCGTTTCACCTCAATTAAGATCTTACCATTAAAATCCCCCTAAGGGCTGTTTTTAGCCATTAGGCCTTCATGAGAGTTTTTTTTGTGTTTGTTTGTTTTGTTTTCTCATTAGCGTTCTGTGTTGGCAGCCCGGGCAGTCATTTGTTAGCCTGAGTAGGCGTAAAGAGGTGGTATAGCTGGCGCTGCGCTGCGGGGGAGCTTATTGTCATGCCCTCTGCTCTGATAGGTCACAGGCCCACTGCATTGATTCAGGCAGACAGAGGAATTAATGCATGTATGGAAATTGACAACATGTGTGATCTGAGCACTGGATGCACATCACTCACTGTACTGGGGCGAGTACTGGGAGTCTGGCTGGCTGGCTGTTTGGCTGGCTGTCTGGCTGGGTGTCTGTCAGGCTGGCTGGCTGGGTGTCTGTCTGGCTGGGTGTCTGTATGGCTGGGTGTCTGTCTGGCTGGGTGTCTGGCTGGCTGGCTTGCTTGCTGGGTGGGTGTCTGGCTGGCTGGCTGGGTGGGTGTCTGGCTGGCTGGCTAGCTGCATGGCTGACTCACTCAGTAGTCAAATCAATTGCACATCCCATGATGCCTTGAATTGAGTTTTTGTCACATTCCAGTAATTTGGTGAGCGGGTCATCGGTCAGTCGGAGACTCTGCAAGTCTCCTACCGGAGACTCTGCTGGTCATCAAAAAATATAAATATAATTTAGTTTTTTACATTGACCTGTCATGCCCATCTGTGTGAGTGTGTAAGCTTGACCTATACAGTATGGCATGAACGTGAACGTTGTCCGTCGGGTCATTGGCCATATAGGTTGTGCATAGTTCTCAAAGTCGGCACGCCATGCAGGGAGGCACACGGCTTGGAGTTATGGGGGTCCGTAGGGTCCTTGAAAATAAAATTAAATAAATAAACAAGTTTTACAACCAGTGGCGTACAACTTTGCTCGCTGGCCTTGCTGTTGTGGCCCACCGGGGTCGACCCTTTGCAACGCTTCTTACAGCTATCGATCGTGTGGGATTGTGGGAAAAGCTCAACGACTGGGTCAGCTAAGCTCTGGGCGGCTTTGACTTTGTATCTTAAGTGTAATGCAGAGCTCTCCACCCTGACGGTAATCCATAGGAGGTATAGCCTAATATCCATATCCCTCCATGCTGGCCAGTAACCCTGAAGGACCTTCAGCGCATTATGCATATGTACATTTTAATGGTATCTTTTGGCTATTGTTCTCTACAGAATATATGGATGCTGCTGGGGTCCAATCACTTAAGCCCCTATATGGTTGACCGGAGTCCCTCAGGGCTCTGTGCCAGTGACTTTTCTGTTTTCACTCTGCATTAAACATCTTTGCTGAGGATGGCAGATACTGTAAAAGCTCACGAGTGTGTATACATTTGCTATTGTGTTTGGCTATATTGTTGCCTCCAAAATAATTGGGTGAACTCATGCAACAAGACCATTTGGGCGCTAGTATAGATCGGCCATTTTCACTGTTTCTTATTCATACATTTGTGGAAATGTTTTTGCGATGAAAATGTTTTGAAAAATAAGTCCTATATGGGTGACATGCCCAAAATTCAGACTCCATGGTTTAAAGACGGTCCCCTTGGGAATCGACACCGCGTTATAAGCCTGTTGACTTGCTGTTCTGGCTCCACTAGTCGGCATTCTGCTCCATTTCCTCTGAAGAAAAGGAGAACGGCCAATAATCACAATGTCAGTCTCTCTCTCCCTCTCTCTCTCTCTCTCTCTCTCTCTCTCTCTCTCTCTCTCTCTCTCTCTCTCTCTCTCTCTCTCTCTCTACAAGAAGTCAGAAGCAGCTAGTGTGTGAAGCGAGCGCGGCTCATTGCGTCGTGCGGCGGCTGTGGCTGTGCTTACTGGGCATGAGGCCATGCCATAGTGCGAGAGCGGGCACAGCGGAGCAGGCAGTGCTCCCAGTGCCCCTGAGCTGTGGTGTTGCTGTTCAGAGATGGGTTTGGGAAGACAGGAGGCCGTGGAGGGGAAAGGACAGGAACAGATAAACAAGAGTGGCTGGTGAGAAGCAATGCAGTGGTTGACGTGGTACATCATTTTCGGCTCGGCTACCCCAGTGCTTTTCCACTTACGTGAGCTTGTAGTTCACTATGTGGCTGATTTGTCTCCTTGTAAAAAAAAATAAACCCTATAAAAAAACTAACAACAGGACAGCTCTGGGAAGACTGGGACACACGAGTGCCAGAGGGTTGTGAGCGTGTAAATGTTGTAGAGCGAGGGGGACAAGAGGAGGAGAGATGAAGACGAATGGAGACGGAGGGAGAACATTTTGTGTAGCGACCGAGAGAGGCGGAAAACAAGATGAGGGGATGCATACAGAGAGAGAGAGAGAGAGAGAGAGAGAGAAAGAGAGATGGGGGGGAGACACAGAGACAGAATAGTACCTTTATTCAAAGGATAAACCCCTTGAGATGTATCATCACATGACATAATACAAACAAATACATCCATGCATACACAAACAAAGACAACATTCCAGACGCAGTCAATCTGCAGAAGTTGTTAATCATTCACACTAAGACGTTATGGGACACCTACTACGCTCATTTTTTAAACCGGGTCCCAGAGGGGAGAAATATGACTGTGCCGCAGTTGTACAACCAAATAAGCATATTTCCTGAACCGATGGCACCAGTGCCCGACCTCTCCCTTAACGCGCATGCTCCACCTCCGAACAATAAACAATGATAAAGGAAAATTAAACAGTACTATACTTATTCTGGTATAGGGATTAATAACATTTGGTGAGAAGCATTAGAACTATACTATAATAATTTGAAATTTAGATTTAGTTTGAATTTATATTTGAGTTTGAGTTATATTTGTAACTGAAGCTGAATAAACATGATGGGGAACATGGCATTTTAGCATAGTCAAATCAAAGGGTTATTTTACATTTAGGTTTTTTCTGTGGTAGAAAAGCTTAGTATAATTTTGGAATTTATGTTTTTGCTTATTTTACACTGTATTATGACTTGGGACAAAGGCCACCGAATACTAGGAATGACCCACAATTATCTATTTAAAAAAAAAGACACGCTCCATGTCTTCTTCTCTCTTTTTGGTGCTTTACTACAGGCGTATTTAGTGGGTGTGTGCCGTTTACGTGGTTTAATGTGGACACACATTTCTTGAGACAGTTCTGTGTGTATACGGTAAACTTTTTGACTCTGTGATGATAACTTTTAAAATGTCCTTTTGTGGATGTGGCCAAAGTCAAAATGCTCTCCTGTAACTGGCGGAGCTTGTAGATTTCTGCACTTTGGATACTTAGTATATTTTGATGCCGATACCTTTGCACTTTTACTCGAGGACAATTTGAATATGGGACTTCTAATAATTGTATAACTGTCCGCTCCCCACCCCACCTGATAACCCACAAAATGACAGACTTCATGCATTGATATACACAAAGCTATGTGAACAAAACTACAGACCATTACATACACGCACATGCAGTAACATCAGAAGAGAGGTAGAGCGAGGGACTGAGACTGCGACGATGACATTTTGTCAAAGTATTCGTATATCTTGTATTATTGTTCTGTGGTTTTTGACCATCCTGTGTTGTTTGCCTCTCCCGGAATTCCAGGCTTGGCCTGACATTTCCCGCTGTAAGGCGTGGCTGCTCATTATAGAGGGAACCTTCCAGGTTTACTAACCCGGGCCGTGCACTCAGCTGGCCTGCATGGGAGACGCCGGCGAACGCCGCGCTACAAGGAGAAAAGGAAAAGGCAAAGAAAACGACTGTCACAATATGATGGAATCGCGGTAATGACGGTCCGCTGTACCGCGAGCACGCGCCGAATCCCAAGCGGACGTTTTCCGTTCTTTTTTTTTTTATTGCTGATTGACGCGGTAGCGTCCCACTCGTTTATTTTCCCATCTTCCCTTTTCCCCTGCCTGCGTGTTGCGTTCGCCTCAGTCCGGTAATGAGCCCACAGGCTTGAGCTTCACTCCGCCCATCCATCACTCGGTGCTTCAGGCGTACGCCGGTGCCTTGTGCCCCCGTAAAATAGGCGATATACACGTTAGGAGCCCAATAGAAAAATGCACGACCTCACCATTAGCATATTAGTGCTTCTAGCGATAGCGAAGGGTATCCACGGTGGCTCGGAAATGTCCACTTACTACTTCCAGTTCACAGGGTCTTCTTCGCTGCCTTTTTCGTGCATTCTGTTGCACTGGCGTCACAGTGCCGGATTCAATGGTGGCATGGAATCGGTTACCGTACTCGAGTAAATGTACTTAGATACTTTCCACCACTGGAAGACGATATATGGCCGTCTATATGTCTTCCCCACCCCCTGGCTCGCTCCCTGTCTGTCTGTCTGTCTGTCCAACCGATCGCTCTTCTGACACCATGATGTCCTGTAGTAGACGGGACCGAAACGATGGTATAATGGCTGGCCCTCCAGTCAGGTTACACAGATGATGTTGTCATGCTGAGTGCCCGGAGAGAGTGGTGGAAATTACAGACCATTGCCACACATTTTCACGCGCATGCACACACACGCAGGCATGCACGCACGCCGGCATGCACGCATGCAGGCACACAGCCTTGAACACGCAGGCATACAGCCATGCACACAGGCAAGCACTGCAGGCATACACGCATGCAGGCAGACAGGTGGCAGGCACACACACATACACCGGTAACCACCAGAGAGAAATGATGAGAAAAACATGACATATGGTACACACGTGCATGAAGTCTCCATGCATCAAACGCACTCACAAACAAATACACAGCCTCAGTGATCTGGTGCAGAATTTGGCACCAAACAGCTGGTGACATGAAGCCGGTCATAACAGTGTTTCTTAAATCTTTTCATGTCAAGGACACCCAAATGAATGATGCATTTTGACGAGAAACAAAAACATTGTGTGCCAGGGACCCCCATGACTTCTGTTATTTAAATCCAAATCTCTATTTTATTTAATTTTTCAAGATTTCTTTGAAAATAGCTACAGTATGCAGGTACAAAGTTATAGTGCATGGTTTTGATTGTATATGAACTCATTTGACGCATTTGGATCCACTTTTATCAAAGTGGAGCCAAATGGGTCCCCTTTACAGAATATGCACACATAGTAACTGTGCAGTGAGCTGTGCGTTTCAGTATTAGGTCTGTCGGGTTCCAAAGGTGACAGGGTTTCGTTTGAAGCCGCACTAATGCTTCCATAATGACTGTGTCTTTTGTCCTGTTCCAGCCCCGCTTTGACGGCACTTAAACACATGACATCAATTGGATTTGTCAGGCTTGACTGCCGCGCAGCTCCACACGTACAGGAGAAAAAAGGAAAAGAACAAGCCCCCTCGCGCCCGACAAGAAAGCGAAGACGGGCGTTCGGCACCTTGTGTTTCCTGATCCCAAAAAATGAACCCTTGTTTCATCTCGCCGTGCTCGCCCCCTCCCCTCTTTGCTTTCCCTGTCGAGGCTAAACCCTCGCGCTTGATGTTGCATTCTGGGGGATTTTAGCGCCGGCGGTTGCAATAAGGCGTGAACTGTCATATAAACAACGTTCTTGAGGGGAAACCTCTTATATATATATATATATATATATATATATATATATAAGAGGTATATATATATATATGGCAGGCTGATGTTAAGTGGAGGCTGAACGGGAGGCACTGAAGACTGGGCAGAGTGCCGAGTGGTTCACCTGCGTCCCCCTGGGCTTAAGGACTGACCTATAGCGGTCAGTGGAGAAAGCACTGGCTCCCAAACACTGGGTTGCAGACACATTTTTATTTTTTATTATTTAATTTAAGTATTATTAATATTATTATTTCAAAACATTTTCAAAAAACATCAGATATACAGGCCGGCCAGCCTCGGCTAATTACAGAACCAAATCTGGAAAGAGAAACGGCACAAATAGGTGTAAGAACCGGATGGGAAAGTATAAAAGAGACAAAAAAAACGATGACACAAGGGGGATTAAACTGAAGGGCGACTTCTTGTTTAATCAATTCCCACTTTCAGCAATTGTAGGTGGATGGTGGAAGAGCTGAGGATTTGGGGAGATGCTGCGAGTTAAACCTGCCTCCTGCTAATTGAAAGAGGAGACGGGTAAGAGGTAGATGGCGGGGATAAGACCCGGCGCCCGTATAATTCATCCCTCTTCACCCCAATCAGGCTAAAGCCCTGTGCGCTCCGTCATGCCCCGAGGAGGAAGACTCTCCTCAAAGCCGTCTGTTTCCACCGCAACTTTTTAATCACTCTCAAGCCTGTTGTCCCTGTTTTGGCCATGTCATTATATCCCCCAAAAAAGTGTTAATATACTTTTGTACTATTTTCACTTCAGTAAAACTTACTTTCTACATTGCAGTATTGATACGTAAGTAAAACAATTCCGTTGTTTTTCCACCACTGGCAACGTCCACCCTCCATAGCAGCTTGAGGACGGCTAGCGGTGGCCGTGTGCCAGAGAGAGTCAGCACCCACGCTATTTCAAGGCCTCAAGGACGTGTCAAACAGCGGTGTGGGATATACACTGCACAACACTTTCTTTTCATCGCTGTCGGGCAGAAACCTCATCTTTAACACCCCTACTTGAGTATACAGTACTACAGCGTCACACAAAGGCATCAAAAGTATAACGGATCCAGCGCAGTGTTTTGAGCTCGTCGATCTTCTATTTTTGATATCTTTTCATTTTAATCTCAAAATGAATTAACGGTTTTGGGGCATACAAGGTTTCCATCCCGATAGAGACGATATTCTGCTGAGAGTTCAGTGATGTTTTCAGCAGTGCGAGGGGGTGAAAATGAATACGAGACATTGTGTACGACATGAAAGCTTATAGTTGGAATGCCGGTATGTATCCTCGCTTTTGTGTTTATTGCTTCAAGAAGACGGGGAAAAAAAAAGAAAATAAATCTCTTGAATGTGTGGAAAGGCTTTACAGACAAAGTGCGCAGCACAGTTGAAACGTGGTTGAAACAAACCAAAATGGATTGCATAGGCGTCATCCAACCAAAACGGAAAGGGGAAACCCCAAACCGTGCGGTGCCCATTTTGAAACCGTGCGGGCGTATACGCAGGTTCCACGCCAGCTCTCTGGTCCAGACCCAAGGCTCGGTGACCATCTTTCATCAAGGCGTTTATTTGACTCCTGCTGAGCAGACAAAACAGGATGTCTCCTCGGCTGTTTGGGAGGAAAAGGCCTGTCGGGGGGAAGGCCTTGACCTTGGACAGATTACTACTCCGAGACTTCCACACACTTTGATTTGCCATCTGCACAAATGCCTATAGAGGCTGGTGTACCGTATGTATATCAACATCACAATTATGTCCAACTTTTGCCTCGCTTTCAACTACTGGACGATCACAAAAGTGAACATTTAGCAGATCCACAAGCTCCGTTGTGCAACAAAGTGTAGCCTTGCACCTCATATGTCCAAAACTGTTACTTTGCAGGATGGTTTTCTGTGACGTGGTAGTATGATCAAGTAGGGCATTCGTTTATACAGTATAAGGAGATAAGAGGTTTCTTCCATAGCGGCAACAAAATGCCAGCGGTGTGCTTCTAATGTCCCCCACCCACCCTTTCTCCTTTCAAACCGGCTCAGTTTAGGCTGTGGCATGTTTAGTTCAGCTGAAGCCCAGATGACGCATGAGGAAGAGAAGCCTTTTGGTTCCAACATGAAAGGTAAAACCCCCGATTCAGCTTTCAGTTTGGAAACACTGAAAGTTAAAACCACTTTTGTTCTGTCTGGAAACACTGTGGGTTTCTCGACAAAGACCCCGACAAGGAACAACACAACAAACACTGTGCTAGATGTATTACACGGTGGCGACTCCGACGCCCGGATGGAAATTCAAATACCAAGTGGGTCTGACTGTGACCATAGACGACTTTGAGTTGATCTCCGTTAACCACGTTAAGCCCTCTGTACTTACTTAGTAAGACGGACCTGTCCTGAGTTGGCCTCTACACTCGCTCTGCATGTCCTTGTTTGGCACTGCTGGCATTAAGTGGTGGTTTAAGAAAAACTATTTAAAAAACACAAGTCCAATAAATGAAGTCGCTCACATTTGTATGTAAAATTCATACTGCACATTCATTAAAATTCTGAACTCTGTCTGGGGAGGGAGTCTGGGAAATGGTTCTGTTCTGAGTCTAATGATCATAACAATGTGAATGTTCTATTATAATGAATGTTGACATGGCACACTGACTAGATTAAAATATAAAAATCACACCCGTGTGAAGTGAGGGGCGCTCTTATCATCTTGCAACATGATGATGTAAAACAAACATTGAGACAAAACAAACATTAGTATGACCTAATTTCTCCTTTCAACGCCAATGGCAAATATGAGACGTGTGTGGACAAAAGCTGTATATAGGAGGGGCTAGCGCCCCTCAAAAATCACACGTGTGAAATGAGGGGCGATCTTATCATGGTACATCATCATACATCAGCTCATTCCGGCCAATCAGAATTTCCGTGCTCACCTTCATCTTCAATGTTTGTGCTACGCAATGTTTGACTCAAAATTGTCCATTCATTGTCAATGGGATTTGTGTTTGTGTAGGACAAAGTTTGTGCACATACACCAAAATCTGGAGATAAGTTAACCCCTCAAAAACATGGCACCTCATTTCAAAAAAGGTTGCAGACCATCCATACACTATGGACCAGAGCTACCTAGACCCCTAGACTCATCAACTGTGAAATCTGGACCATGTGCACTCAACCTGCCAGTATTTATTAAAAAAAATGAACACCATCACCACTACCATTTGGCACGAGACCAGGTTGTTCTAATAGCACCACGTTTTCACCTGCGGGGTGTGAGGGACATATGGCTGTCAATGCTACACTAACGACGCACCTGCTTCCTACGTATGCGCATTAGCCTTCTTTTGGCACGACTCGACAGCCCTGGATGAACGCAGGGCCCTTCGTACGCATATTATAAAACAATGCAGAATGTCATGACTGTGGGAAGGATAAAGGACCCGGGACTAATTAAAATCACAGAGTCTGTGTCACGGTGATATAATACCGGGTTAGACAAAAGGCGCTGACGGCTTAGAACAAACCATAGGTGCTGCGGTTTGAAAGCTGAAGGTACATAATTATTCAATTGTTTCCACAGAAGGAGATTTGTGTTTTTCTTTTTCTATTCCCCCTCCCTGGTTTCCATGCATTAGTTATCTAAGACAAATGGGTCCGCAGCGGTGTGCACGGCTCCCTTTCATGAATGAGTAACAATCCTAATCAGCCGGGGCTTTGTTCCTTTTCCACCGCTATACTGCCTTTGCTTGAAGAACAGCGGGCACTCTCTCTTGCTCCCGTCGCCCCCGCTGCGGACCTACGCGGTCGTTTTTGATGTTCTCGGGGGCCGCAGGAGGAAGTGCCTCGACTGCCTTCCTCCATCTTGTGTACGGAGCGGTATAGTTTGCTGTTGACACTCCAGCCCCCACCACCACCTCGAACCCCTTGAAGCAATGGTTCTCAAACTTTTACATTTCAAATGGTCTCCCCTTAACTCTGACAGTGTGCAAATGGAACCAAATGGACCCATTTGTACACGGTCAGAGTTACAGACTTTTAAAGGTCAATTTAGTACCCCATTTATGAACCCTGAGAGTCCTTGGAATCCTTGTTTGTCGTTTGTCAAATGTTGGTAAATAAAAGGTTTTTTGGCATGGGGACTACGAGTTGTGCGACCTCTCCTTTCCATTTTAAAGGAAACAACTGCCTTGAAATACTATACCACGGGAGCCCAGTTTATTTAAGCAGCGCCCCTGTTCTTCTTTGTTGTGAACATTCCGAGGTGATTGCAGATCTACACGCCTGTAAGACCACGGCTCCATATCTGGGAGTAGCAGCTGTTCCTATAAGCTTTTTTTATAATCAGGGCCCGTTTGGTCCAGCAGCCAACCCGCCACGTGCCTTTTTCAGAGCATGTTCATTTTAACACCATTTCTTGTTATAATTGTACTCTTATTTTGCCATTCACTTGGGGTCCCACTTGCCCTATTATTTGGACCCTATGGTATGATCAAGTATGTTAATTTAAGGGGGAAAATCCACAGAAATGGATATATGAGGTTTCAGCAACGATGCTTATTTCTTTCATGATCTGTATGCCATGTTGTGCCATGTTGGCAGCAGCTCTGTCTGTCTGGTTAGGGCGGATGCGGCCGCCCCAGTCGTGCCAGTTTAATGAGGGCGGTAGGAGGAACGGAGGGAAGCAGATGGGATGGCCTGTGGGATTGTGGGAGGGCTCAGGGGGTATAGCGACCAGGCGGTGTTGCCATGTCTGCTTCTCATAAGCAACTTTAGGGCTTGTTCTTTCTCGTAAATATTGGTGGTTGCGGTTTTTATGGGCTTGTTTCTGGAGTGTAATTGCTTATTTGGGCTTGGCTTGTTTCTTTGGTTGAAACCAGGGTTTCTCAAACATTGTCATGTGAACGACCCCCAAATGTATGAGTATTCGTCCGTCGACTCCCATCGTCGACTCCTATGTCTAATAGTTTGAAGTATGACCCAGTCGCTTCTTTTGGGCTTGTTTTCATAGACCTGCAGGTTGATTATTTCTCTCAGAATCTGGCAACACACGCCATGTGGCGCCATCCAGGCACACGGTGCCCTCGGGTCATCTGTATCATGCCCACCCAGTCAGTGGGTCACCCAGCCACACGCTGGCAGCATGCCCACCCAGTTGGTGGCTCACCCAGCCATGCGCATTGCGCTGCACCATGCCCACCCAGTTGGTGAGTCACCCAGCCACGCGCTGCACCATGCCTCTGAGACATAGAAAATGAAAATACTCCAGTAAAGTACCTCAAAGCTGTACTAAAGTACAATACTTGAGTATGTACATACTTAGTATACTTTCCACCCCTGCCTCTCTCTCTCTCTCTCTCTCTCTCTGTCTCTCCCTCCTCTGTCTTTCCATTTTCCGCCCCACCAAACGCTCAGCGCTACCTATTATCCTTTTGTTCTGTCCTCTCTTTCTCTGCGGGGTTCCAGGGGTATATCAGGATAGGATATATCAGGCTTTCATCAGGGTTTTATTTCAGCCAAGATGACCCACTTTCACTGTCAGGGGTTGTTTAAGGTATTGGAAGACATTGATGTTGCTGTAATTGTGATTTATTCTTGAGGGGCGCTAGCCCAGCTTTTAGTGTATATGTGCACAAACTTGGTCCTACACAAACATTAAATTCGCATTGACAATGAATGGACATTCTGATTGGCCCGGAATTACATGATATCCATGATGTACGATGTTAAGAGCACCCCTCACTTCACACAGGTGTGATTTTGTTTACAATCATTTGAATGGAAAGTAGTTGATGCAATTTCACCAGTCTTTGTACTTTTTTTTCGGATATTGTAGATACATTTCGATACCGCCATTTTAACTCTTGGATTTTATTTTATTTTGTTTGTTTCAAATGTATCAATGATTTGGTGATATTAGGGGGTGAATCAGAATGGTCTTTATTGTCACATCACAGGTTTGCATGTGTCAAACTGTGGCTCGGTTCAAGTTCTATCGCTTGTCATACTTTCTCTATAGAGTTTCTGGTTAGACATGAGGTGAATGAGCATACTGTAGCATTATATACTGTATATACTGACACAGGATATGGACTTTGGCTAAGGAATTATACAAATCTGCGTGTTGTACAATAGCTGGATTAAGGTGTACCGCACGCGTCCGCTCCAACCACGTAGTTCACATAAGGTAAACTTCCACTGAACGCAGAATGTTCAATTCTTGACCGGGCCAGTTATCAAGAACTCATTCATTCATCATTATTCATCAGATGGACTGTATGCTTTTACTTCTGGATTACTTACTCATCATGAGACATGTGACCATTTCCTATTTTAATAAGTGTTTTAACGTGGCTCACTCTTTACCGTGGCTACATTGCATCCTTTGTAATTCTGTACTATACCGCACGTGTACAGTACATTGCAGTGACGTTCTGTACTATACCGCACGTGTACAGTACATTGCAGTGACGTCGATGAAACCATCTATGCGTGCAGCCATATAACTGTATTGCTTTTGGGTGTATATAATCTGTCATTTGGGTGCCGACCACGACGATGGGCCAACGGCGCGGAGATGGCAGTTCTGCGCCGTCTAACCCTCACTCTGCCGGAGATCCGTCGTTTCACAACACCTCGGGGGTTAAACGCTAGTCGATGCGGGAGGGTGGGAGGTCACCACGCTGGCTCGTTTTAATGGTGTATATGCTACACCTTGGGCTATACACGGTGAGTGAGGGGGGGGCTGTGGACGCCGCACAGCACTCGAGCTGTCAGCGTTGCAGTGGAAACAGCTGACTCGTGAAGAATAGGTGGGATTCACGGGGATTAGCCGTCGTTGTTCTATAGGGCTCACATGCTCCTCTCTGAAACCCCCACCAATCCCCACCCGCCCCCAACCCCATCCAGCACGCCACGATCCACCACACCAGCCTCCAAGCGCCAGTGTCTGTCTCACACACCCAGTTGAACCCTTTTTGACCTGATATCAGATTCTAAAAATGTCTTCTACATCTTGACAGTTTTCTGAAAAATGCTGTTTATTTTCGATTTTTCAAAAATAGCAGACCTACAAGCTCGTAGCGCGCTTGTAGATCTGTTATTTTTCAATAGCTAAAGCATAACATGATGCTAACACCAAAAGGGATTCCCGCCCAAAATGGGTTAAAATAGGAGCCGTGTTGATTTCGACAGCACATCCCTATAGTAAAATAAATATATCAGATTGGATTTTATACATTTCTAATCCTATAGGATTTCGAAAATCCTATTAGAATCCTTTAGGATATTCCAAAGTTCCATTATAATTCTATAGGATTCTATTGGACCTTTGGACAATCCTATATAGGATTTTCCAAAGTGCCAATAGGATTTCTATAGTATCCCATTTCCTGTCTGCTATCCGGGTAGCTCAGTAGGTATAGAGCTCTCGTCTCTGAGAGACCAGAGCACAACCAAACATCTCTTTTGTAGTCATCATAGCTTAGTTTATATTAGTTTTTTATTTAGGGCTAGGGTCGTCCGTGGAAAAGGGTAGTCGACCAACATTTTTGTCATAGTTTGAGTCGACGACATTAATAACACTGCAGAGGAGTGAGAGCAGTATAGGTTTTGCCAGGGCAGCAACAGCTGCATGACTCCATTTACCCAAAACAATCCGAATAGGAATGACATCCCTCCCTCATGTCTTCCACTGACTGCCCCCCCCCCCCCCTTCCTTGTCCCACGTCCAATCAGTGAGCCAGGGAATCGGGGATGGTGTTCCACTTCTCGAGGTGTCCGGAGACAGAGAGAGGAGGATGCTGGGTAGACGCGCTCCATATGGAGGGCACAGATGTGGCGGGAACATCAAGCGCCATTTTTGCTCCCTCTAGCACCCGTTCACCATGCATGCCGTGTGTGAGTGTGTGTGTGTGTGTGTGTGTGTGTGTGTGTGTGTGTGTGTGTGTGTGTGTGTGCGTGCGTGCGCCGTGTTTCGAGTTTGTACATCTGTTACTTTTGATGCTTTTGTTTGATGCTGTAGTATGATCATCAAGTATAGATCACACTACAGCGATCCATACAGTATATAAACACAATGTTTATATATGGAGATAAAAGGTTTCTGCTTGACAGCAACGAACGCCTGTGTGTGTTTGTGTGTGTGTTTGTGTGTGTGTGTGTGTGTGTGTGTGTGTGTGTGTGTGTGTGCGCGCGCACATATGCGTGTGCGTGCTCATATGCGTGTGTGTGTGCGTGCGTGCGTGAGTGAAAGCGATTGAGGTGTCCACCACGATCAGATATCCGCAGTGGTTTTTCGCTCAGATGGCGCCCTGCCCGCCCCCCTCGCCCCCGCCTTAATTCCCCCTGTCGCCCGCGCTCGTTGCCAAGAACTGCGGCCCGCTGGAGTCCTTCTCCCCGTCCAATGCCAGGTATCGAAAAGCCATGATGCCCTAACGAGAAAACAAACCAGTGCATTTTGTCCGGACAGGACAGGCCGATGCCTAGATCTTTCTTTCGCCAGACAATCAATGGGGCCACTAAATAAGGCTGTCTAAAGAGTTCCAGCTCTATTTTCAGGGTCAATTCTATTGACATGAGCCCTGCCTCTCTTAAGATGTATCGCTCATGAGCAACTTGAGCTCTTGGAAGCTTGTACAATTTCAGCGAATGCAAAGAAAGACGGGAAAAAAAGGGAACTGGACAATTATCGATCGCCCTGACATGAGAATGTATGATAATGTATAAGGCTTTTAGAAAAACATAGATTGGAAATGTAACCCGGACCAACTGCGGGAAGGACTGTAGCCTAATGTATGTAATATATATTAGTAGTATGGAACGTCCCATTGATAACCTATAGCATCTCTGTTCTGGGCATGTCATAAATGGAAGGAACATTGACGAGGTGACGGTATAATCGCTCACGGCGCGATACACTGCGTTACACTGCGCCGACAACTTTACTTGAGTTGGTAATCAAAGCCAATGATTGCAGCTTCCCATCAGAGACATCTGCCGTGAGGATTTTGCACGTGGGTCCCCAAATAGTAGAAAAAACACAATCTACTGATTGCCAAATTACATAAACGCACAAAGCCGACACCCGTCTGACCACGTTAAGTGACCAGGTATCACTGACGCGTAACAACTTATTTCCAAGCGGTTCCAGTGACCCAGAAAAGGCCCGGGAATCTGGCTGTGACTATATCCATCTTTCCATAAATGTTGTTCTTTTCTCTCCTGGCTCCTCCATCCTTGAAGCCACCTCTGTCTGTGAGTTAATTGTATGTGTTCTCGGTGAGCTCAGTGAGACAGCATAATGACACGGTGGGCCGAGCAGCGCACTGGGCTGAAGGAAGCACCGCCTGCTTTCTTTCTTTCTTCCCCCCAAACACCGTCCTCTTTCTCCAAGCTTGTCATCTTATCCCACTTAGCAGGACAAAAAAAAAGGTCATGTCGGGCCAAGCGTGAGCAAACTCCCCAAGGTTGGCTTCTCTCTCTTGTCTCCCGTAAAGAATGCATGCCTGTTCTTCTCTGGCCACTTAACTGCCCTACGCGAGTAAGTAATGATGACACTCGCACAGAGTGTGACCCATTTTCTTTTAAGGCACACACACAACTGATTATCCACTTAATCCTGATAGATAGCCACACCCGGAAGAAGACGTGTCTGTCGAAACCGGTCGGCGTTTGGTGGCTTTTAATTGTTTTAGAAATGTATAGTCCGGTCGACTAATAAAGGCTTGTCCATGTGTCTATGAGGTGACAGTACTTCATTAGACACCCATGGAGTCGTTTTTATGTGCAATGGTGTATTCACTTTGTATTTAGGGTTTCTTCCCGGAGGCTGAACCCTTGACAGTCAAACGGGCCAATGAAATAAACAGTAATATAGTGACATCACACTATCAACCCCTCCCCTAACTTACTTACTTACGCCTGACACCCCTACTGGGGTATAGGCCGTCGACAAGGGTCCTCCAGAGTTCTCGGTCACTGGCATTCATCTCTATCTGCAGATAAATTATACCTCCTTATATAACAATAAGACCTGATTTAGGGTGGAAAATAATCACGGCACTCATCTTTAAATAAATCCTTGCTAGAGTGTGCTTGAAGCTTGTCCCGATGGGACCCCCCTTCTCCATATACCAGGTGTTTTAACTTTGAGCACCTCGTTAGCACGGACTGGAGTCTACACACATGTTTTGATATGTCAGCAGCACTTGGCTCGCCTCTATTCTATGACCATATATACTGCGTCGCATGATGAATAGCAGAAACCTTATTGACCACAATGTTAAAATGTAGATGGCATGTTATTTAGACAGATGCTATAGGTACATTGTTGGCCTGGTATGCTATAGTTTCAATGTACAGATTGATCATTTGAATATTATGTATTAATTGTTCAGGCTGATGCTAGGTTATTGGTTTATGTGGTATGCTAGTTTCCTGAGCCCACCAAACAACCTTCCTAAACACTAAGCCACTGCCTCTCAAAGCGGAGAGACCCTCATGGTTCATTGAGGGGGTTCCGAATTGACCCTGAGAGCGTACAAACGTCGAAATGGTTCCATTTGTACGCTCTCCGAGCTAACGAGGCCATGAAAATTAGAACATTGTGAGAGCCACTGCACTAAAGCTACAAGCACTCTACTACAGTAAGTGGTGAGAGTTGTGTTGTGTGTGTGTGTGTGTGGTGTGGTGCATGGGCCCTGTCTGGCAGGGCCTGATGAGAGCGTTGACGTTGGTTTAGGGAAAATAGCTGTTGTTCTATTTATAATGTTTTTCTTCGTCACGGAGGAGGGAGCTGCATGCTGCCATGTTCCCTGTCTCCACTTCCCAACAGGTGCTCTTATTAGCTCCGCCGCAGATTGACAGGCCGAGTGGAAAGTAGAAATTGATTAGGGCTCGATGAAGAAAGAAGAAAGAAAGAAAACATCCCCCGTCAGGCTCCTGCTCGCCAGTCATTAGACCGCCTTTCAGCCCCAGTAAAGTTTTCTTCCTCTTTCTGTATAGTGAGAGCCGGCAAGGTCGAACACACACACACACACACACACACACACACACACACACACACACACACACACACACACACACACACACACACACACACAGACACACACACACACACACACACACACACACACACACACACACACACACACACACACACAGACACAGACACACACACACACACACACACACACACACACACACACACACACACACACACACACACACACACACACAGACACAGACACACACACACACACACACACACACACACACACACACACACAGACACACACACACACACACACACACACACACACACACAGTACAAATATACATTTGTACTTTTACTCAAGTAAATGTTGTATTCCAGGCTTTTACTTGTAAACAGAGTATTGATGTTGCAGTATTGATACTTTAACAAATGTGAGTACCTTTTCCCAGTGTTGGGTCAGCTTAACTTGCCCAACACTGCAGATAACAATTGGTCATATAGCTAATAGGCCTATTCATTAACTTTATTAGACCTATTGCTTACTCCACTATATGTGCAGGTATTCGAGCCTCAATTCTTACTGAAAAAAACCCATCATTAAATAACTAAAAGGAATAATTGAAACCAGTGTTGGGCAAGTTAAGGTACATGTGGCTGACCCAACACTGCCTTTTCCACCACTGTTTGTCACGCGCGTGGCAGTCTGGCAGCTCTCCAGCCTCTATATTGCAACCTGCATGACAAATATGTCTCCTGTGGCGTCGCCTGATCAAATAAACAAGAGAGTGGGTTCAATATTTATGAAATGGTTTACCGAGAGAGAAGAGGGATGGACGGCGGTCGTCAATAAATGAGGCCGAGCGTCCAACCTTTTCTTTCATTAAGCAAAGCGACAACACCGGGCAAGAAAATCAAAGGCGCCGGTCTCCAAAACAACCAGCGAAAAGCGCCCTCCTTGAATGCTAATGGGATTAAGGAACTTTTCCATCTGCCGCCGAAGGAAGGCAATCTCTCGGCGCGCCTGATTAAAATAAACTCTCTTCAAAAACTGTGCGGCGGAGGTGGATGCTATGTTGACCTGTGGGAGCGTGCTTAGATTTGCCTCTGCAATGGGCATTTGCATAATTTGTTTTGGACGCAATTAAACTTTGAGCGACGCATGCAGCGACTTATTGGATCCGTTTCTCTGGAGGCACGAGGAGAATCAAAGGTCATGCTTGCAACGATAGGCCGAGATCAACCGGTCATTTTTATAAAGCAACATACATGTTTCAGAAAACATCATTTCCTGGCACAAAAGATGTCCAAATACATATCATTTTGCGGGCCCTTAAATGTTTTAGAACCACTGATTTAGAAGGCTTTTTTTGAGTGGTGCAACCACTCCAAGGAACAGCAATGTCCGTGTTCGCCTATGTGTTCGCCTATGTGACATTAACCCACCCACCCACCTATGTGACAATAAGCACCGACTATTAGTACCAGTAGGGGCGCTGTTGTGCCAGAAACAGAGAGAGAGATAGTGCTGCACTGTTGCCTGCTAATGAGAGAGAGAGAGGGGGGGGGGGGGGGGGGGTTGCACCACTCAGTTCACACGGGTGTGATTTTTAAATCGACCTCGGGTCTTAACGCGTTAAGGGTTTGCGTGGCTGGTGTCGTGTGGGAGGAAGTAGCAGATCTACAAGCTTGCGGTGCGTCGTGTTTCGACCTGTCGCCAGCTTGTAGATCTTCTATTTACAGCCACCACGCCACCTCCCCCCCCAAGTATAAACCAGGGCATTTTAATATGACATAGAAAGTGTCTTCTCTTCACTCTAGCTGCGTACGGTTGCGTGGGTAGAGCACGGCGGCTCTGAAAGCCAGGAGAAGACAGAGGAAAAAAGGCACGTCTCCGATATTGCTCCCCAGAGGCCTCGGCGAAGATCACGCCTTTAAAGTGAACTTTTTTTCCCCCCCAGTGTGCTTTGCACTGTACCAAAGTTTACTCCCCTGCACCCCCAACCCCCCCGTTCCCCCCCCCCACCTCCCCCTTCCTCGCCGTCGCTAACTGGAGCACGTATTTGTTTATGGATGAACGGCGGCACCCCCCCCCCCCCCCCGACATCACAGAATTCTCCCTCGCTCTCCTCCTCCTCCTCCTCTCTCAAAAAGTTCCTGTCATCTTATGTGGCATAGATTCCTCTTTCCTTTTTTTCCCCTTCTGCTCTTTTTTTCCCCTCCCGCCACCGCCCCCTGTTGTGCAGCCGTCGCTGTGATTAGAGGCGGTGTAGCGCGTCGCTTCGGAGCGAGATGACTGACAGACTGCGCTGTGACGAGTCAAACGCAGCCAAGCATTAGCCCGAGAACGTCTCTCTATCTCACACACACACTCTCTCTCTCTGTCACCAGGGGAAAAGCAAATCACAACAAAGATGACAAAAACTTTGTCCAGGTCTAAATTCAGGGGGTGGCGTGGTCGCGCCGGTAAATTAAAATGAATGAATAGCGAGGCCGAGGCGACAGATGTTTCTCCCGCCTACCTGACGGGTCCCCGGTTGATGTTGTTTTGTCTTCCCTCCTGCCAGATTGAGGGGTCTGTACATCTGCATCTAACACCCCCCACCCCCCCTCGTTTTCGTCAAAGCCATCAATCAAACGGGATAAAGCCGGCTGTTGTCGAACGCATTGAAGACGGGTCATGCTAACGTGCACATGACACACAGCGGTTTTCAAAGCGTGTGCACCTGTAACTCATCAGTCATCCGCGTGTCAGCGTGCCGTTCCCCCAAGGGGCGTACCGCCGTACCTTGATGTGAAAGGAGTGCTCCGATTCTGCATCACTTACCGTAAAGCTAACGATAACTACCGTGTACAAAGGTAAATTACGTTACAAGTAATACGCCTCAAATTAATATGTCATATTGGCTTCAAAACATACTTAACGTATACCAAAGTAAATGTGCTACATCTTTTCAAAGCTTGTCAGACACTATTTTTGTAGGACAAATAGTGCATAATCTTCCAAAGGGGATCTCTGATAATGTCACCAAAAGAAGAGGTCACACTGTCGGGAACATGCACACAGATTGTTGTACATGGAGCTGCCTCACGCTACAGTAACAGGAGATAGGGTCCTCCCCCTATGGGCCACATTGCTCAACAACACTTACAGTACTTTACCACCTCACCTACCATAATTGAGTATATGTTACTTTCAACCACTGGTCATATTGTACCAGTTTTGTTTTTTTCCCTGTGACTATACATTATTCAAAAGCACACACACACACACACACACACACACACACACACACACACACACACACACACACACGTGTACACGCCATAGCAGCCTAGCGTATGCTCAGATGGCCAGGACTCAGGCATGACACGTGGATCGATGCGTGCGGTGAGTGTGTGTTTGCCAGGGTTCAAGGTCGCCAGGAAGGTATGGGAAATCAATGTGGTTGAACTGCTCCGAGCTCCCATCGCGGCATATGTCACGCCCCCCCCCCCGAGGATTAGGCCTGGGACCCCCCCCCCCCCCCCCCCCTCGTGGTCTTATCTCTGCCGCTGGCAGGGACTCCATGTGATGGAGAGTAACTTATACATTTACTCGAGTTACTTAACCCACTTAAACCCAGGTTTCTTACAATGGGCAGTAGTGACTATAGTGAGGACCAATTGTATGACGGTTGAAAATGGGTTCTCAACATGTGGGTCGGACCCCCCAGGTCCAAGTAATAACTAAACAAAAATAATAATAATAAATTAATACAAAAAGACCTACTACCTGCTACTGACTGACGGGATATTATCCAGGGAGGTGCTCACTGAGGGCCTTTCAGGCTCAACGCAGTTTAATTAAAACACAGACAAGACTATCACGGCCACAGATTTGGGGGTGAGATTGGATTTAATACAGTTTAATGAAAAGAGAGCCAACATGACGTAAAGTGGTATTAATTTAGGGGGTTTGTACGGCGGTGTTGTTGGAGCCCTGCGGCTTACGGAACACAAGAGAACAAGACAAAGAGAAAGCGGTTGGGTAACTTGGCAAATAAAGGGAGATGTTGGAATACGCTGGGCAGATAACCGTTCCTGCATGGGTGAATTTAAAGTGGGATTTACTTTGCTTACGTAACTGTCCTGATCTACCCCGGATTTCAACCCGGGTCTCCTGTGAACGTGATGCTTGCTCAGGGGAGAAACATACTTTTTGAGGTCAATGTTTTGACATAGTGTTATCCGATTCAGAAACATGGATTTATCTCAGATTATTTTCCCAGACTGTGATTTTGGTTAAAAAAAAAGCTTTTTCCACAGCCCCTAACTCATAAACCAATGGGTGTTGTTTTTTTTGTTCCTCCTCCCACATGTGCTTCTGTTTACATTGTGGACACATCGCGCTTGCTGTGGCTCATAAAAAATAATGAATACACTGAATGTTCACATCCTTCTAGTGGCTACTACCCTCTTCATAACAAAACCACAATGGAATATTAAAAGTTATAGAAAGAAAAGCAATGCAGCCATGCTGCCCTAATACATCAAAAGGCCTCATGACTTTCCACTATTGTGGCCCTCATAGTCCCCAGAGACCTGTTTGCTGCATTGGACACCGAAGCCCTCTGGCATCTCTGTGTGTGATGAGTGCTACAAAGAAATACAGTCCAGTCAGGGCTGTTTGGTACAAAGACGGACTTTGTAGTCAAATGTATTTTTCGCTTAACCTTAATCTAAAAGCAATCCTCCCTTAAGGTAACTCTAACCCGGTGGGGATTTCTCCCGAGGAATCCCTGCACGTCCGAAGTGTTAGTCAGAGCTTCCCTCCTCCTCTCGAGTCCAGATCCCGGGCTTTTCAGGTTCGATGGGCGAATTCTCACGACGAAAGAATAAGTACAAAATAGCCTGAGATGCCTCCCCTTAAGTAGTGGGAAGTAAGAACATATACTCAAGTACAATTCCACGGTACTTGAGAGTATTTTAAATTGTTTAGGGATTTATACTTTGTACTCCACTACATCTCCATACATCTCAAAGACAAATTGCAATTTTTATTCCACTCACCATTTGATTACTATTTCATTTCTAGATTTTGAATATAAAACATGCATTAACCACTCAAGCCTTATTTTATATACTAACTATTTTCGAAAGATCTCTAGTCCTTTTTACTGTTGGTTAGCCTACTTAATGTTGTGAGCTTGTTGATCGATTATTTCCTGCGAAAACTTTCCCCACAATAATAGAAAACAGACAATACACTAGCATATAGCCCTGAGGGACTCCGGTCAACCATAACCGGTTTAAGTGGTTATTGTCAATGCCAATACTTTGTGTAACAGTTTGAATACAGTATTAATACTTGTAACAGAGTATTCCTATACACTGTGGCTTTGCTACTTCAAATCTGAGTACCTCTTCCACACCTGCTCCCCTGCTGTGTGCCTGCATGCGCCCCGCCCGCTCCACTGTCAAGTGTTTTGCGATGAGGGCATTTTTTTTCGGTCTCTCGAGTGCCAAGCCAGGCGGGCCTTAAAGGCAGCTTTCAATTAGCCATGTCGTGTTGCTTCCAACAGCCAGCATGCAGGCAGCAGCACTGTGACGGCACGACGACGGCTTCACACACCAGCGAGCGCTGATGAGCAATTAAGCATCCAACTGGAAACTAAGCAACTGGACCTTGTAACATGGAAACCGCCATGTTCCCTGCCTGCCACTGGGACTGACAGCTTCTTCCAAGTGTTGACAGTCTGTGAGAGAAATACCCAGGTCTAGGAAAACAAGGCCCAACATATTTGACTATTCTTGATTGCATTTATTTTTAGGAACGTAGCCGGGGAGAGAGGTTGGGAAAAGTTTAAGACCAACGCGGTTTGGAAGGAATACTGTACGTGTAAGCAGATTCTGAAAACGATGCCTTTTCAGATGTTACGGTTAATAGACCAGATGATGACATTATTGTTGAGATGAGGGCAGCGCAGTAGAGAAGTGGCCATTTTGGAATTGAGTTGTACATTCGACGACAGTCTGGAAGAGACTTTCCTTGGCAAGGTGCTAAGGACCACACAAAGTCTTTGTATGCTAGAGCTTGTGTCTTACAAATGTAAACTGCTTGTGTTCATATTTGGTAACGTCTGTGATAACGGGAAGGAAACATTTGGAATATTCTTCATTGAAACAATTTAACACAAATCTTGTCCCTGGCATTTTGAGCAGGGGTCCTGTGGCCAAATACACATTGATTTGGGTGTTCTTGACGTGAGGAACAAAGTTTGGAAAACTCCTACTGTAAACTGCAGTGTTTTAGAAAAAAAAACTCCTCAGATGACTGCCTCCGATACCCGTAGCGGAATTTACCGGGCCTCGGCAGGAGAGGAGAGAAGGGAGGGTTGTTATGGGGGTCCTGGTGATTTTGGGGGCATTATCCAGCTAATCGGCTGATCATCCCGCGTCAGCATAAAAGCCTTCGCCCGGCCTTAAATCAGTTTACAATGATGAATGGCTCTCATTTGGCCCTGCAGCTGGTCCTGTAGTTAGTGTTCTCTGCGTGCAGTGTGTGTGTGTGTGTGTGTGTGTGTGTGTGTGTGTGTGTGTGTGTGTGTGTGTGTGTGTGTGTGTGTGTGTGTGTGTGTGTGTGTGTGTGTGTGTGTGTGTGTGTGTGTGTGTGTGTGTGTGTGTGTGTGCGCGTGTGCGTGTGTGTCCATGTGCGTGTGTGTCCTATCTCTCTGCTGCTTACCAGGCGATGAATGGATGGATGGGTGATGTGGCCGACGGGATGCAGTCAGGACTGCAGAATCACTCCCACTTTATCGCCATGACCTGAAGCATATACTGTACTGTTAAGCATGAACCATTTCCGGAAACGGTTCCAAATGTGATGGAACCGATTACAGTTCTTCAACGTTCTCAGAGAGTAACACAGCCCTATTATGTAACACGGGGAAACAAGGCCTTGTTATGTTGATGCCTGACACTTACACGTACGACCGTACGTGCAAAACAGTAGATGTCGTTTTCATTTTATTTTTTTACACAGTTCTTCACTGACGCAATGAAGCATCAATCGTATGTTTTTTTTCTCTATCGCTCTCCACACAATTTCTGCTCCATTCTGTAAATGGATGAAAGCCTCACTCTTGCTGTTAGCCAGTTTTCTCTTAAACCTACCATTTAGGGATTTGGCAGTCGATTCTTATCCAGAGTGACTTACAATAAGCATGGTAATTGCATATACAGCAAATGCAGAGAGGCCGTGTAATGCCTCACAAAACTATGATCACAGATATAGCATCAGTCTAAAAAATATACTATCAAAAATAATAATGCACATTGGAACTATGGAATACCAGGCCAACAATGAAGTTTCAAGGTTGTACTTTATTGTTACATCTTGTGTACAGGTACGTGAGAGTAAAGCTTATGTTTGTTTGGCTTCCTTCAGACAATGCAGCAGCATAGATGGCATTCAAAACAACAAAAACACAGCAAACAAAGGGATAGAATAAAGAGTGCAAGAAAGAGCAATCAAAGAAAGAAAATAGTAAACTATGTGCATGTGGCATGTTTTCCTTGTGGTAGTAGCATTTTCCAACCTAGCATCTAAATGACTTTTTAACATCGTGGTCAAGGCTCACAAAAACAACCAGTCTACTGTAAGTAACCGACACTTTACATTTGTGCAGCGTGTCTTGAGCAACACATTTAACAGCGAGTGGGCAGCAGTGTAGCTGACCACACTTCACTGGGTTGCTTTGTAGCTTCTGTTACTGCTAGAGTGAACACAGCAGGGGGTGTAATGGTGTCCAGGCTATACCCCACAAACCAGTTGAGGAAAGTAACTAAGTACGTTTACTCAAGTACTGTACTTAAGTACACTTTTGAGGTACTTTTACTTTTACTGGAGCATTTCCAATTTTCAACACGTCTACTCCGGTGAACTCCACTACGTCTCAGAGGCAAACATTGTACTTTTTACTCCACTGCAATTATTGTAAAACTTTAATTACTAGTTGTCCGTCCCGACTCCCTAGTAATGTATTTTGTTCTCAAGAGATTTGATACTGATAGTGCCATCACTGCCATGGATGTCAAGCTAAGAACGGAACAGGCAGAATATCACAGTCACCTTTGTGACTCACAAAGGTTGAGGTTGTATCAGTCAAATCTTTAACAGCGTACGTATAACTGCATTGAACAGTGCATCGAGTGGAATGTCTCCTTGTAGTATGTTCTTCATTCAACTTCATTGATCTTAAGAAGAAGTCACCAAATGGCCATGGTCAGTTGAACATTCGCCAAATATATTAGATCTACAAGCTTGGTTTTGTAGATCTGAATAGTAAAATAGTTATTAATTTAGTCTCATTACATACGGATTCTCTGGCGGAGGCAAATTGCTTTGTTTTACCAGGCAGAACACCCACACTGTTATGGATGGGCTTTTGATTACGCAACCTTGAGGGGGGAGAGAGAAAGAAAAAATCTCCCTTTAGAGGAGAGAGGAAGATGAGGCATTATCAGATACACATTTATCCTGAGTAATAGCCCTGTCTGTCCGGCCAGCCGTGCCAGTCCATTTCATTACCCAAATATGGGTTGCTGGGGTCAAAATCAATAGGAGATTCATATTGTCGCTGTCGGGCGGAAAGCTGGTATGTCCAAAAACTGTTAGTTGTGGAACGGAAAATGGGGTGAAGAACCTTCGTTCCAATGGATCCACTGTAGTAATTATTTAATCACAAGCTCTTAATACGTTTCATTGGTTCGATATTCATAAAACCCTTGCTGGACAGACTTAACCCATTAAGACTTGAAGTCGATTTTTACCAAAGCCTTGGAAAATAGTTTGTGCCACTGAGACCCCCAGAAGAGAAGATGTGCGAACACGAGATAAACAAGTACAAGCCTGCAGCCACAAAGTGATGCGCTGTGAATTTGTATATCTGCTATTTTCGAGAACCACTATTCTAATTGAGAGTTTTCTGAAAAACGTATGTTGCTAAAATCTAAAATGACAGATGCTTTCCCGGATTGAACGGGTTAACCACGTTGGAATATGAAAAAAAGGAATGCCGATCTACAAGCTCAGAACGTGTGGAATCACAACGTGTCTATTTTCAGGACTTCTGTACGATCGGCACGATCTTGTACGACAAACTAGGGCAATAACGTACCACAACAAAAAAAAAAAAGCATAGAAATTTGAAACGCCGAGTTACGAGGTTTTCCACCCACCACAGCCGGACGAATATGCAATATCATGATACATGCAGGCTCGGTTATACCGCTGCTCCGAGAACCAATTGAATTCTCTCACTCCTATAGACTCGTGTGCGGCAGTATATTAAGTGATTTAATCATTCATCGGACAGCTTCTGGATGCTCACTGGGAGGCAGCGGAGCTTTGGGGCTCGATCCAGCGGAGGGGATAGATGAGTCCGATTTCTCTCTCTCTCTCTCTCTCTCTCTCTCTCTCCCTCTCCCTCTCTCTCTCTCTCTCCCTATCTCTCTCTCTGTGGAAAGTGCTGCTATGCTATTCCCGGGTACAGAAATGCCCGTAGTCCATTACTCAAATTGGAGGCAGAGATAAAGGCTCACGACTCACTGATCCAGATGTCAGTGGCTTTAACCCAAACACCCCCCCCCCCCCCCTGCTCTAATGCGATTCAATCACTCGACAAAGACCTCCCATAATGTTTTTGCACAAACACAATCAAGGGCTCGCTCTCTCCGTGATTTTCCGCCCTGCCCGCCGCCCCAAGATCCGGGTTACTGATAGATGAACAGCGGAGCGACACGGCACAGAGCAGAGCGACCCGTTGAACGGCGGATTCTGAACCAGAGGCTGTGGCTTCTCGATAAGAATCTACACAGCACTGCTTTTTACAAGTGTTGACGAGGACTCCCAAGCAGTAAATATAGAAGAAAGATAATCACTACCGGAACTGTGTTCTTCACAGTGATGCCGTTGAAGAACTATGCTTTGGTTCCAGAAAGAATGTCTCTATAAAGACCTAAATAGCACTAGTTTTAGTGCTATTTAGTCATCTGAAATTGTTTAGTCTAAAAGCCCCGAACCACACCAAAGGGTCACCATGCAACTCCTTGGGTCCAAATGGTTGCAAGGAGTTAACGCTGAAACCGTCTACACCCTTTTGGTGTGGTTTGGGCCATTGAATTCCATGCGTTGAATCACTAGGGTCAACGTGGTGGGTCAAGACATATCACACACCGCAGGGACAACGCTAAAACCGCCTTGACCCTTTGGTGTGGTTAGGGCTTTAGTCTTAGTCAACAAAATGAACACTGGCTCCAACCCTATACTTCATCTACCGGTGTCCACCAGGGCTCTACACTAGCTACAATGCTTTTTCCCCCTCTACATCATATCTCTTCGTCAAAAAGCTACTTTCTGCCAATTTCTCGCTCTATTACCTGTTGAAGAAGCGGAGCTGTCTTGTGCCTAATGTGTCATTCTCTGGGAGAGAGAAGAGACCTCGCCACCTCAACGTGGGGGCAGTGCTGTACTTTTTTTTTTACTTTTGTATTTGTACTTTACTAGATTATTTCCAATTCTCAATATGTTATATATATTGAACTTTTACTCCACTACGATTATTTGAAAAATTAGTTACATTGTAGATTTAATTTGTTAATACAAAACTTACATTAACCACTTCAGCCCTATATAATACTTTGGGTATTTAAAGACTTTCACACTGAACTTTTTTACTTCTGGTACTTCATATTTTGATGCCAATACTTTTGTAGTTTTACTCGAGTCAAACTTGAATACCGAACTTTTTACGAGCATTTCTACAGTAGATTGTTTTATTGGTACTTTCACTTAAGTAAGAAATGCAAGTAGTCCTTCCGCCCCTGGAGAGAGAGGGCGTATGGCACGCGGTCGGCGAGAAGGTGACTGTTCCTTTCCACCGTCCCAAACGGTTCAATAAGAGAGAGAGAGAGAGTCTTGATGAAGTTCAGAGATCGATGGAGCCACTTAGCATGTGATCGAGTGAAGAAGGCACGCTGGGTGACCCTGACTCTGTCCCCTCTTCCCCACCACCACCACGCTCCTTTTCTCACACCTCTCACCCGGTTGTCTTAAGGCTCATACATACTCCAGTTTTTGGTAATAGGCTATCACCGCGGTGTAGTTTTTAAAGGGTTGGAAAACTACACCATTACGTCAGTCGCGGTGATGATCAGCTATCACCGCGGACACAGACCCACCTCTCTGTTTTTACTATCAGACAAGTCTTTTCCCTCTGGAGCTATCACCCCGTTCACTGATTGGCGTTCGTTGCCGTCAAGCAGAAACCTTTTATCTCCATATATAAACATTGTGTTTATATATGGATCGCTGTAGTGTGATCTATACTTGATGATCAAAAGTAGCAGATGTACAATCGCGAAACACGGTGCAAAGTGACGTGTTTCGAGCATGTAGATCTGCTACTTTTGATGCTTTTGAATTTGAATCCACGCATGCAAGCATACACGTTGGCATTACTATGCTTGTGAGGATATCAATGTATATCAACAGCACTTTTATACATTCCATTTCTAGACCCTATTACGCTAAAACCTGAGTTCTACTTAGTTACTTGCTGGTGTCGTTGACAAAAGAAATGCCGATCTACAAGCTATCAGTGCGTTGCAGGGTGACGGGCTGTGAGCTTGCAGATCAGCTGTTTCCAGTGTGTGAGACTGGCGCGCAACAATAATAAATCAGACATGCCTCCAACCTCAACCCCTAAACCTAACCTCTAAGTGCTGTATCAACTCCTAACCCTAGATGAATCTTTGCCTAATTGTAAACCTAAACTCTTAACAACATTTTTAAACCATAAAAACAACATATTTTTTCTTGTGATTACCAGGACCTTTTTTTTTTCCTTTTACTTTTTTTGTTGTTGAAAACTAAGCTTGTGGCGACACAAGTATAGACACATGCACGTGCCACGCACACACACACACACACACCCACACACATTTCACATTTTTTATTTGCATTCACATTATTTTAACAAGACAAACTTCAACACAAACAATAACAGATGTGCAAACTTGGGAAACTCAAGTATCAGGAAACAGGAAGCATCGCCTCCTCCATATGTTGGCGGCTGACTCTCATCACAGAAGCTGAACAGAATTTAGCCAATGTCTTTTATTCGCTCTTGGCTTGAAATAGCTGATCGACAAGCTCACAATCGATTGGCTGTTTCCAGCGAAATATCTCCCCACAATACGGATTCTGGGGTGCAGGTTAACTGATATTAGGGACCTCCTGGAAACTCCACTCCAAGGACCCACCCTGGTTCTCAATGAGTGGTTGAGAACAACTCATACTGTATAAGTAGTGGGGGCCGTGCACCACCAGCTATAATTGATAGGAAACAGGAACGGACACTCATGGGTCCGTAACCTTTTACGGAATTTTACGATGTAGATCCCAGAGATGAAGAAATGTTGTGGAAACATGGGGTTCAGTGGCCTAACTGGGGGTCCTTGACCCTGAACCACCGCTGGTTTACATGAAGCCTCTCACGTTTAAAAGCTGCTTCTCCATGAGTTCTCACATTCCCTGCAGGCTTTTCTCCATCATTATGTCTATTGTTGCCATTGTTCTGAGCTATAATCATCCGGGCCTCCTCCGGGGGAAGTGGCGTTTTTTTACGAGCTGTTTTAAGGTTTGGGTTCTGGGTCTGGAAGGCCTGGGCCCACCAAGGCCTCACAAGGGGGGGGGGGCTGAGCGCTGAGAGCTCCTACCCTGTTATTTCAACTCCATATATAGTCAGACCACTCAGACCACAGAGCCTGAGCACAGACTGGCTGTCTGGGCCTCTGTGGCCTGGGTGTGGCCCGCTACTGCTGGGCAGAGAGAGAGACTACCGCTTCAACACTGTGCTGGGCAGAGAGAGAGAAAGAGAGAGAGACTACTGTTGGAGCTCTGTGCTGGGCACATAAAGAGAGAGAAAGAGAGAGAGACTACTGTTGGAGCTCTGTGCTGGGCAGAGAGAGAGAAAGAGAGAGACTACTGTTGGAGCTCTGTGCTGGGCAGAGAGAGAGAAAGAGAGAGACTACTGTTGGAGCTCTGTGCTGGGCAGAGAGAGAGACAAGATGAGGCAGGAATGGAGGGAGAGAGACAGACAGACAGACGGAGGAGGTGAAACACTTGGTTACAAGTACAGTCCATGTCCTGTATTCAAAATTGTAAGTCATGACATCAAAATACAGTAGGAAAAGTACTCATTATGCAGAATGTCCCATTTTATACATATTTTATTATTATTTTTGGGACGGACGGACGGAGACCAGTGGACGGACGGAGAGAGTGTAAATTCCTATATTAAAAGTAATCGTATATATAGTACCAAAAGTAACAAAGTATTCATTATGCACATTCAATGAAGTTTTGAAAGTGTGGCAAAATCTTTCAAAAAGAGCAGATTTCAAGTGTAAATTGAGTAATAAATTATGCCTACTTTCTGACACACAGAGAGAGAGAGAGAGAGAGAGGGGGGGGGTCCTTGAAGGAGATCTGTAAATCCTCTCATTGCTCATTTGAGTTAGTTCCCCAACATGGAACTGAGGACACATTTCTTCAGCCACATGTCCCGCCCACCATTCCCACTGTCAAATCATGCTACGTTGCTCTGGCAGATGCAAAAGCTACAAAGCTACACATCATATTTGTAGCTTT
>NC_137879.1:28717176-28734676 GCF_963924005.1 Protomyctophum bolini | reverse complement strand
AAATGCCTCGAACTCCAACCTGAATGTTTTCCCTCCTAATTGTAAAACTGTCCGTTAAAATATTGTGTGAGACATAAAAAACATAAACATTTATTCTCGTGGGGGAAATTGTCCCCCAACTTCTGTTTCTCATGTTTTGCTGCACTTGTGGGCACCAGGGAAATTTCCTACAATGCGCGCGTGCACACACACACACACACACACACACACACACACACACACTTGACACCCGTCAGAAGGCCCCTGGCTGTATCCGTCATGTCGCAGCCCATTCCTCTGCAGCAGCTGGAGCATTATGGTGGCTGTAGAGCTATGCGTCTCATCTCTCCTAAATCCCCCCGCTGCGCTGTGATCCCTCTGAGGCCCCCGAGTCACAAAAAAGACCCTCTCGTCTTACTGTCTGCGACCCCTCTCATCGGGGGGGGGGGGGGTCGGGCAGGCGGGAGATGAAGAAATTCCCTTCCATTCCCGGGACGGTATTGTCAGCGGCGGCGCGCCATGCCGAGCGTCTTCAAACGCTCTGGATTGGCCCGTCGTGCTCCCGTCGTGCTACGCCACAGCAACTGCTCCAGAGGGCCCCCACCCTAACCCAGACCATCTGTCCCCTCTGTCTGCACGCGTAGACTCACCTTTCTCCTCGCTTTAATAGACGCCCTGCACGCACGCACGCACACACACACACACACACACACATGTGCATTTGCTTTGTGAGGACCTTCACATTTTAGGACCTGCTTTTAGGAATGCCATTTGTACAATTGCCTCTCATTTTTCAAACGTATTCCTTGGGCTGAAAAATCTACAAGCTCACAGCATGTAACGTTGGGACGCTTTGTGACCTTAGATCGGCTATTTTTTCAGCCTGTGATATCGCGGCACGACTATAGGGAAAACAGCTAACGCACAACGCCCTAAACCTGACTTCGAAATGTCTTACAGTATAACACAAACTCCAACTGAAATGTTTTTCATCAAATTGTAAATCTTTAACCATCTCTTTTCCTTTTCAAGACCAGACACACACACACACACACACACACACACACACACACACACACACTCCTCTCAAGGATCCTGTCCCTGCCCCCCCCCCCCAGCCCTGCCTCCCAGCACCCATTAGTTCCTTCCTTCCTTCCGTCCTTCCTCCCTTAATTTCTGACCTCTCAACTGTCCCTATCTCACCCCCTCCCTCCCTATGTCCCTTCTTCATCCTCCTTTCCTTCTAACATCCTTCTACTCACTTAAAAATGTGACGGTTGCAGAAATACGCAATGGTCGCAGCTTGTCTGGTTCTCTGGTCTAGACATGCATATACGTGTACAACAACTGGTTATACATGCGATGACTTGAATGAATCGTAAAAGCTGACTTTAATTAATGAGCATCTACTCTGACCGCCCGTGAATGAGCCGATACCAAAGTGCTCCATGGCGGCAAAAAAATCAGAGCGCTCTGAAATTGGAACAGCCGATTCTCACAGCGTATCCATTTCCAAAGTACAACTCAGGCTCAATTCCCCTCTCCTCTCCGTCCCGGCCCCCGAGGCCCAGACCCCCGCTCCCCCCCCCCCCCCCCCCCTTCTCTGTCACCTGATAGCCTTGATGCCCCCGCCCCCCTTCTTGCACGCACACACACGCGCGCGCACACGCACTCACACACGCACACACACAAACCTCCTTGGGGACCATGCAGGGGGCTCCCCCTCTGATACCACATTGACCTCTGACCCCGGAGGCCGTGCCCTCCCGTGTTCCACGAGGAACTCTCTGACACACATGTTTCCTCTCAGAGAAGTTTGTGTTTTCTCTCCAAACACGGCTATAATCCGTCCAGCAGACCTTCGCTGGCACATTCCCCCCAGCTTTTTTTCTCCCCCCCCCCCCCCCCGAATTTACACAGGTGTTCCCACCGTTTTTTTTCTCCTTTCTCACCCCCATTTGTAGCGCGGAATGCAGCCCTGTGATCCCGCCATAACAAAGGGCGGCCAACATTTTCTCGCCGGCGAGCGTAGGGGAATAACTTTGATGATGGTGGACCGGGTCGCCTTTCTTTTACGGGGGCCGGGCGGCGGGGTTACACCATTACAGTATAGACCCAGGCCCCCATGAAATGGAAACCCTTGGTTTTATTGCTGTGCTTAGGCAGGGAGTTCTCTACTGGCAAAATGTTTGTGGTGCAAGGAAAGTGCATGTGCTTGAGTACTGTACATACTGTAAGTACGTCTTTTGAGTATCTGTACTTGATTTAAGTGTTTGTATTTTTGGATACGGTTGACTTTCACTCCACTACATTTCAAAGACAAATATTGTTTTACTAACTCTAGGGAAAAGGTACATTATGAATTCACCACTTATAAGCCCTATTTTAGAGGGAGAATAGCCAATCTGCAACCTCACAATGTGCTGCATTGTGAGCTTGTGGCTCCGCTATTTTCACTGTGTTAATGATATTTCGTTGAAAATGTCCATAAATAAACTCAAGCTAATATTTGACTGAGAAAACTTTCACTTGTAGCTGACCAATATTGTACTAGGACTATCTTGACTACTTTGACTCAAGAACCTGGGTTGAGTAGAGAGCCTACTTTGACTCAGGAACCTGGGTTGAGTAGAGAGCCTATACTTTGACTCAAGAACCTGGTTTGAGTAGAGAGCCTACTTTGTGAACATGCATTTGTAAATGCTCTATATTGCCGCTAGCTTGCCAGTGTTGATTTTGCATCGCAGCGAGACACATTGTGAGCTTGTAGATCTGCCATTTTCAGAGCGCAACCAAACATAAAAAGGACTTTTCTTTTACTGGAACTGTTCTCCAACATTTTAGTCTAGTTTTCTCAATAATGTTTGGTCTTTTTATAGTTTCATCATAGCTTAGTATTTTATTATGTTTTCATGAGTGAAAAAGGGTAGTCGACGGACATTTTCCATCATAGTTTCAGTGGATAGACTCAACACTGGCTGCTGCATTAGGCAGTGGGTCGTGTTGCGATGCGATGCGCAGCAGAGATCATGAAGTCCTCAGCGGCCTCTCTCTCTCTCTCTCTCTGGGCCTGTAGATATAAATCAGTCTCTCCATTGACTTTCTGCTGACGTGTCATTACCAGGTCATTACACCCACAAATTACAACGCCAATGGACAGATGGAGTCTACCGCTTTCCACTGATAGCCCCGGATAAAAGATCATTTACCAGATTAAACAATGGACCTGTTTGCTGGCTCCAAAACCTGGCAGGCGTTCCTCTTTATACTGTACAGGACTGCGTATGGCCGGCGTCGGGTGGAACGCTGGTATGTCCAAAACTGATCCAATGGAACCAATGTAGTTATTTTGTCACGAGCACTTTTCATTTGGTTCAATATTCATTAATTTTAATTTTCAATTTCAAAAGATCCAATTCAACCAGGAAACAGTTTTAGATTTTATTCAAAAATAGCAGAAGCTCACAATAACGCATCACTTCCTTATGCCACACTGCGAGCTTGTACATCTGCTATATATATTTTTTTTACATCTATGGAAGTGTAAATTTGAATTCCGAAAACGTTTGAGAGCTACTGATTTCGAAGGCATTCGTAGAATCGGCCTCTATAGCAAATGGGGTTCGTTGTGAGCCATTGCCATTGTCTCTACTTTGGAGCTACACACAAGACAAAGTAATCTGTTCACGATCAAAAGCTTGAGATATGAGGGTTCCAGGCCGTCAGCAATCAACAATGCAATCAACATGAAATCAGCAATCAACATGAAAGGCTGAAATATGGTGATATCTCCCCTACAGTGACGGCATACTATAAAATGCTGTACATACATAACATGTTCTAGCCTAGGCATGATTCATATCTCTCTTTCTGTGTATGCTTTATAATTACAACAGGTTGTCATCGATAAAACATGCAAGTGTCGATGCATCTGTTGCAAACAGCGAGAGCACGTCGACCGAGATAAAATAATGACCGTTCAGCGCGCCGCGCGCAGCAGTGGTGATTAATTGAAACACACCAAAGACGCAATTAATTAATGCCGAGTGTGCTTATGAAACGGCACGTCCTATAAATAAGCATCTTTATTCATCTAGGAGATTTCATTTCAATATCCCAGTGCTTTATGGCCTATTGTTAATGTGTTTGTTTTGCCTCGGCTTGTGTTGGAGGTAATTATAATTCTCATCAACAATTGAATGGGGCCCTTTTGTCCCGTCCCGATATCTCTCAGGTTACCGGCCTTTCATAATGGATGTGCTTGAGCCTCGCTATGAGGCGTCTATTAATATCCCCGTTGTAAATTACCGGCGTGTCGAGCTGCGCCTCGTATTTATCACCCTGACACTTTCGTAATGAAGGCAGTTTAATTAAAACATAAAAAACAAGGCAACAATGGGAACGGCAATGATGCACTTTCTAATTCCCGAGTTGTTGTGGGGGGTTTTTGTATTCGTTTTCCTTTTTCTCCGTTTCTCACATACATTTGGGCCGCATGACTCCGAGAGAGAGAGAGAGAGAGACACAGAGAGACACAGAGAGAGACAGAGAGACACAGAGAGAGAGAGAGAGACAGAGAGAGAGACAGAGACAGAGAGACACAGAGAGAGACAGAGAGACACAGAGAGAGAGACAGAGAGACACACAGAGAGAGAGAGAGAGAGAGAGAACACTGATGAATCATTTACACCACCGAAAGGAGTCTGAAATGAAATATCTGGGACGAAAATGAAAAATCAATCACAGGGAGCTGTCTCTCCCCCGGCCCGTTTTTAAGCCTTCATTATCCGCTTCAAAGAGGAACCGCTGATCCCACCGACGTGCAGCTTTGAAACGCACGTTTTCATCACATTTTGATGAATGGCAAAGTTGAAGCGAGCAGAGAGAGAGAGAAGCAGTGTGTGTGTGTGTGTGTGTGTGTGTGTGTGTGTGTGTGTGTGTGGTCCGACGAGAGAAAAATATAACTTAACGAGAAAGCGGCGTTCTTTTAGGTGAGGTGAGGATAGGTTTGGGTCGATTATTATTATTTTCTTTTTTATGGAGGGGGTGGGGGGTGTTTTGTTCAGCAAGAATTTGGGGTGTGAATAATCACGGACGAGCTACTTTCAAGTCTGCTCATTTGGCAGTCTTTGTACAAGCAGTGCATGGGCTTAATTGATTTGTCACAACATACGCTTGCCTTTCATTATCTTTGACTGGAGCTGTCTTGTTTTTCTCCTTCTAGTTAGCTGTTTGTTCTCTGTTCTTTTTATCGACTCCGGTCTCGCTGGTGGACAGTAACTCAAGTACATTTACCTCAGTAAAACATTACTATCTGTGCTTTACTTACTGAATTTTCTTTGCGATACTTATAACTCACACTCCACTACATTTCAAAGACAAATATTGTACTTTTCACTCCACTACACGGAAGAAAAGTAACGGTATTAACTATACCGCAGCCCTATTTCAAATGTAGTGGACGAAGCTCACAACGTGTTGTGAGCTTGTAGATCTTGCAGGGGTGAGTGATACATTTTATAATACCGCAATGATACTAGTACAACATTTACTTTGTGATGTGTACTTTTGAATACTTTTGTTCACCCTCTAAAACATGATCATCAGGTACATATTCTTTTTACAGAAAGTGTTTAATTTATGTTTTTTTATCGCCACACCCACCAGTTCATTAATACCTGGTTTTCACCTGAACTGAAGCTACGCCCACAGCTGTTGTATGATAATGGGGGAGGGGTTATTAGGGCAGGGGATGATTTTAGTGTGTCACTAAAGTGGTGTACAGTATGTATTTCAGCTTTCTGGAAGAAACAAGAATAAAATGACAAAATGATGGCACTCCAACTTTAAGTATTATTACAAGCATGTACTTTTGAATACAATCCTCTTGGTTCCCGGTGGAACATAAGGCTGTGCCTATCTGCTTCCATCTGGTCCTATCCTGTGCAGCATGTTGTGCCCCATGTCAGATTTGCCATCTTCAGTTCTGAGGTCACAGTTCTCCGCCAGGTTGTTTTTTGGCCTCCCTGTGGTGTTTGGTGTGTGTGCACATCACTTGGATTTCGGAGATGTTGATGTTCAGACCTATCTGCTTAGCAAATCGGTCAGTACTATTTGTCTCCTCTTGCAACTTTTGAATACAAGTAAAAATGTGACTGAGCAACTTTCACTTGTAGTCACTGGAGGCACATTTGACCAGGAGTATCTGTACTTTGACTATAAGTATGTATACTGGGGATACTTGAGTACTCTGTCCACCACTGACTGGAGTTGTTCTTCCTTTGTGTTTTGCATTCTGGTTAGCTGCCCCCGATCTGTTCCTTTATTGACTCTGGTCCCATCAGCATCCAAGTGTGTCTCCTGTGCGTGTCAAAGGTGATGTTTGAGGTGGCAGGGGTCGTTTCCCAGTAGCTTGAGACACATGTTAAACTGCTGATAGCCTAGTCTGTGTCTAGTCGGAATGCTGCCCTCCCCCCCCCCCCCCCCCAATCAATTACCAGTGGTGGAAAGTAACTAAGTACACTCATAAGTTAAGTTATTACTACAGTCATACAGTATATCGTCGCTGTCGGGCAGAAACCTCTTATCTCCATATTCTAACATTTTGTGTTTTGTACATGAACACCCTACTTGATCATACTACAATACAGCATCACACAAATGTATCAAAAGTAGAAGCTCTGCAAGTAGATCTTTATTAGCTACTGTTTTTTAACTTGAAGTATAGGCTATACGTTTTGGACTTGTGAGGTTTCCATTTCCACCCAACGGACACGATATAGTCATTACTCAAGAACTGTCAGCACTTTGAGGTACAGGCATCCGTGTCCATATTTCAATACTTTGTACTTATATTTACGCTATTCAATTATATTATGGTAAAACATGCCAGCACTCGTGGAGGAAAGTTACGTAGTGTGGCTTTATGTGAAGCATCTGAACACTACCACTGTTGGGAATGCTGCCACTCTGCCCCCCTAACACCCCCCACTCCATTACATGGCTCAACCTTACTAAGCTATGGGGGGGGGGGGCTTTGACTTTGCCAAGAGGGTCCCACGCAGTTCACGTTGCCATTAGCAGTCGCAAACAGAAAGCATGTGTACAGTAGAATGTGATGGAGAAAGAGAGAGAGAGAGAGAGAGCCTTTTATTGAGGCATTTCACGGTAGCAAGCCCGCTGTTTTTTATCAAGGGCTGAGTTTTGATTACATCACAAGTTGGACAATTTGTGCGTTGGCACCCAGATTTACAGGTTTCCTGACTTGATCATCCAACACAGCTGGTGCCCTTCCTTTGGGTTAGACAGAGATGGAAACAGAGAGACAGGATTTATTCTGATTATTCATAACTTTGATATAATTCACGCCAGCATTTTCCCCGTTAAACCCTTATTTTGAAGAGAAAAGGACTACCGCAGCGTGCTGTGGAATAAAGCTTGTTTTGACCAGGAACGCCATCTGGGACAAGGAATTGGACAGAAACGCTAATGCCGATGCGTTTTGCAATGTACAATTTTGAATACATATAGGCATTTTATCTGCATGTAAGAGAATGCTTTGTCTATTACAGTGAACCTTGATATTGCACTATATTGCTACTTTTAATGAATTGGTCTACCATTGGTGTGTGGTTGCATCAGGTTCAACATGGCGGTGTGCTGTAGCTCCCCTTATAGGCGAGCCTATTATTAGACGACGCATTACAATAATTACTCACCTCGGAAACATCACAGAGGAACTCTGGCATGCAAATCAGCCCCAGATGATGCGGGAACATGTCTGTGAACTGTTTCACCGCTATGAATATTAAACAGCCAGCGCTTAGCGCTACATCGCTGCTGCCAAGAAACCTGGGAGTTGGAAGAGCGTTGGCGCGTGTTTGTGTGGGTGGGTGGGGAGGTGGATGGGGCGCGGGTGTCATGGCACATTTGTGGGGGGGAAACTGCTTGGCAGAGGGTAAAACGGCACCAGAGAGAGAGAGAGAGAGAGTCAGGCATCTATAGAGCGAAGAGGTTGCGGTCCGGGAGGGAGATATAGTATCAAATCCTGAGTTATTATATTTTGCTGCAAGCGGGTGCACCGAAAATTGCCGATCTACAAGCTTGTGATAGCATATTGAAACAGATGCCAGGTTCATTGTTTACCTCAGGGGTGAGGGAACAAAGGAGGGTGATGATCACCATGGCACACTGGCTGCATAAGTGTGAGAGAGAGGTGAGAGTTGAGATAAACATAGTCAAATAAATTAAGTGAACTTACATCTTGCATGTAATTCTACATATATTAAAACTCTGAACGCTGACTGGGGAGGGAGTCTATAGGAAATGGGTTGGTTACTGTTTTGAGTCTAATGGTCATTATAACAATGGGAAATTAAAAATAAGGGAAAAGGTTATATCCGTGGACACTCAAAATATGTTGGAATCTTTTATGTGGTGTCATTAAAATTAATGTTGCACAGATAATGAAAAGAAGATACTCGCACACTGTGGGCTCCGATGCTCGTGAAGTGCCTTTATTTGCACAATAAAGTGCAAAGTCGACTGTGACGTTTCGAGCGCAATGCTCTTCCTCAGACTCGACTTTTCATTATCTGTGCATACTACTATTCACCGCTCAGCACCTGCCCAAGTTGTCTTTGTACTTTTTTCATTAAAATGAATGTTGACATGGCACGCTGACTTTCTAGAAAATTAAAGCATGGCACCTCATTTCAAAAAGGTTGCATATACCCCTGGTTTTTCTTGAATCCTATATAGTTATATCCTATTAGTTTCAATGTACATATTATTATTTTGGTAGTATCAAAGTCAAAGTCATACGATTTGTCACACATGTTACCGCAGTGAAATTTGTTCTCCGCATTTGACCCATCTCTTGTGAGCGGTGAGCCGCAGCCAAGGAGCGGTGAGCTGCAGCCGTGCCGCGCTCGGGAATCATTTTGATTAGTAGATTTGACCCCCCAATCCAACCCTTTCATGCTGAGTGCCAAGCAGGGAGGCATTGGGTCCCATTTTTACAGTCTTTGGTATGACCCGGCCGGGGATCGAACCCCGACCTCCCAGTTTCAGGGCGGACACTCTAACCACAAGCCCACTGTCTGGTATATCGTTTAAACTGATGCTCGGTTCTTGGTTTACCTGTGATCCTAGTTTCCAGAGGCACTATACACTGTCTCTCTGCATTCTATGTATGTGATTACCTCGCTTAAGTCGCTCTGCGCGAGAGCGTCCGCTAAACGCCTAAATTGTAATTGTATTCCTGTGGATAGGGGAATAGGTAAATAAGAAGGGCAGAGAGAGAGAGAGAGTGTGAAGGGAGAATGCTCCGTGTGGGCGGGAACGTGGCAGTGTTTGCATGGCAGCCACCGCCCGGGCAACAGATGTGCTTTAAATTAGCTTTGGGCGGAAGGAATGCAACCCCATGCAAGAGGCCGGAGAGGATGACCCTTAACATATGCAACTTGATACACACGCACGCACACACACAGCCAGTGAGTTTGTTTAGCCTGATTGTGCTTGGTTCTTCTGTCCACTGGCTGTCCCTCAGTTGATGATGACTCCACACACATTGTGCAGCCAAATGACATGCACTTAGACTTTGCTCCTAGAATATGTTGAACACTCCACAGCCCTCGGTCTGTATGTTGCCCATGCATGATCTACTGTACACAGTATGCTGTACTTTGACTCAAGTGTTGAGTAACGTGTCTACCACTGTTGATACGATATGGCTGACCGGATCGTGCCTCCAATTGAGTCGTCCCTGATTTTCTGTCTGTTGCATATGATCCTTTCCCCTCTTTCTCTGCCCGTGAATAATGCATTAACTACCTAGAAATATCTTTGAAGATGAGGAACCGTGTGTGTTGATGGAGCAAATTGTGATGAAATGGATGTTATCTAATTATCCCCTCTTTCCTCTTTCTCTTCTCGGTGCCGTTTGCCTCAACTCTGAAAATCTACACAGGTAATCCAATTCATATTTCTAGCTTGGTTTTACTGTGATGATTTCCTTCCTCTCTCTCTCTCTCTCTCTCTCTCTCTCTCTAATATGGATAATAATAATGGATTGCATTTTATAGCACTTTGTGCCTACTCAAAGCGCTTTACAATGGTCCATTCATTCATAGTACATTGGGAGGTGAAGCGGCGAACAGTCAACGCCAGCGTCCTCACTTCCCACATTCACACACCAATGGTGGCAACAACTGGAGGCAATGTGGGGTTCAGTGTCTTGCCTAAGGAAGGACACTTTGACATATAGACAGGAGGAGCCGGGATTCGAACCACCGACCCATGGATCATTGGACGACCTGCTCTACATCCTGAGCCACAGCCGCTCTCTCTCTCTTTCAATCTCTCTCTCTCTCTCTCTGTCTCTATGTCTCCCCCTCTCGTTCAGCCGTCCTGTCATGTCCTTGTGTCTCGCACCTGTTCGTCCGGTGACCCTTTATGGGTTTAGCATGGAATGTAGCGATGACAGACATGACACACACAGCGTGCACATAAATACAGTGGAGCGAGGTTGGGGGTCTGAAACATAGAGCTGTTTCTCCCGGGGTATAGCGCTCCTTGCATCACACATGCTTGGTGTCTGCTTGATGCTGCGTTCTCGCCGCACAGCATTGGGCTTTTTCGTGTTCGTCTTAACCCCAAGGTTGAACCTACCGGAGACCTTGTGCCTTTTCAAATGGCTTTATTATGAGCTTGTGTAGATCTGCTATTTTAAAAACGTCTTGAATTATTATTTTTTTAATTACTAAATGTCTGTCCTATTCCGGGTCACCAGTGAAATGCATGTTGGGACGGCTTCCGGGTCACCAGTGAAATGCATGTTGGGACGGACACAGATTAATACTGGGACACACTTTTCCGCGTAACAGACCCACACGGGGAAAACAACTCGGACGAGGCATGTTAACGTGAACATACGCACTGTTTCGACACCACACTGAACATCATTTGCTGTTCATATATTCAGAACGGGTATAAGGACTAGTATTATGAATTGCACAAAATGTTTTCAGTTCAGGGGCCAGCATGAGTCAAATAATAATACGTATTAATGTGGGGGTCCTTGACATGAAAACAAGTCTGAGAACCACTACTTTAGGGCAACCTGATAGCTGAGTGCTGCTTAGGACGATTACCACATGCCTGACAGTGAGTCCCTGGTTCAATTAGAGAGGGCCATTTGCTGCTTGTCACTCCCCCCCCCCCCCCCCTCTCTCTTTCTCTCTCTGTCTCTGTGTATCCTGTCTTAAAAGGCTTAAAAGAATTTAAGCCTTGCCGAGCCTGGCCATGAGGCCCATCTCCTGTTTCTGTAGCGTGAGGCGGCTTGATGTACAAGTACACCCCCTGGACATGATGTGCAAGTAGGACATGACGCTAGTATGTCACAGGTACTGAACCCCAATCCAAGCCTTGATGCCGAGTGCCAAGCAGGGAGGCATTGCTTCCCATTTTTATAGTGTTTGGTATAATGACCCAGCCAGGAAGTTGACCTCCCAGTCTCAGGGCACTGTAACCACAAGGCCTCTGAGTTGGTAAATTCCCACCCACTATAATGCCCAAAATAAGATATTTTTTTAATGCATTTGTATGTTTTATTGTATGATTCCATCTCCTTGCGGCGGTGGCTCTCAAAGTGGGGTCCATGCAGGGACCCTCACGGTTCCAAATGGACCCTGACAGTTCTCTAACTCTGACAGAGTACAAACGGGTTCCATTTGTACTCTCTCAAAGTGACGGGGGTCCTTGAAATTCAACTCTACAACTCTAGTGCCATGTATGTGCGCTAAGTGCATGGTTGAGCCTCCAGGCGACCCATTTCTCCGATTATTTGTTAATTAAGTTTGTGTCTATTCACATTCTGTCTCCCTTCCTTCTCCTCCTCGCTCGCCGCCTCTGAGCCTAGCTGCTTCTAACATCCCTATCTCTTCTTGCGTTTTCTTTCCCCAGTTATTACACCATATCCATTTTAAGGATTCAAATTGTCTCCCTTTTTTCCCCTCCCCTTGCCGGAACATGTGTTATTGCTAGCGTATTAGCATAACAGGCATTTACATAGGGCAGTGGTGTTCCTGGGTAATTCAATCTATATGTAAAACACTGTCGCGAATAAGGCAGTGGAGGAGGGGGGGTGGAGGAGGGGGGGGGGGGCTGACAGCTCGGCTCACCCCCGCTAGCCCTCTGCACCTGTGCTGCCGTAATTAAAGTCCACGGGTGACTGAGAGCGCGGGGCTGAGAGCTACGGGGACCTGACCTGACCCACCGCCCGTCTCCCCGCCTCAGTCTCCAGCCACGTCGGGAGGCAGCAGTCGACCTCTCTAGGACATAGTCCTAGATAGATTCTTCCACGTTTTTTTAAAGTTTTTGTGTGTCCCATCCTTAAGGGTTCATCTTAGGACAGTGGTTCTCAAACCATTTTGTGCCATTTTGTCGGCTTAAAGTGTTTTTAAGCACCTTCAACCTGCCCTGCTCACTTACGTAATTCAAATATGACTTATTTTGTTTGTTTTGTTGTGATAATCCTCCCTACTATAGAGTGTGCTGAATATATAAGGAGTTCCTCCCTGTTCCCAGTTAACCCCTTGGGTCAAATAAAACGTTTCGTTAGCCTTCATCCAATCAGGATAGAGACGGGCCTTCCGCCATTCATGATGGAGCGGGGGCGGGCCTTGGTGCATGTGCTGTTGGCCTGTTGCGTGTGTCCCCCACAGTGGAGCGTGTGCACGTGCACGTCTTGTTACCGGGGCAGACCAGTTGGGTTTCCAAATCACTGAATGCTCCTTTAAACGCTCAAACTGTCTGAAGTATTTGCTTTTTTCATTTTAGATTTAGTTTTTCTCCAAAATGTGGGTCAAAACTTTGCTAATCGGTGGTCTTAGGACCCTCCAAAATGGGGACAGGCATCGGACTAAAAACATTGTGGCAGCCGTCGGGGTGAAATTGAAGCGCTAACCAGCTGTAACTGTCACAGTGGGGAGGAGAAAAACAACAGTGGTACCTAGCATAACGGTGAAATTGAGTTTGTGTTTGTGGGCTAATTCGCTGTATAATGCGCTCGGGGTGCGTGTAATAAGACCAGTAAGGGGAGCGGTGGAGACACAACAGGCCCTGACTTTATCCTCTGGTCCTTAACCCATTTAGGCCTGACGTCGAAATAAAAAATAAAAAAAGTCTTCTGAAAGAATATATATTCAAATATTTGTGTCACATTTTCACGATTTTTCTAAAATAGCAGACCCTACAAGCTCGTAGCGCGCCACTCGGTGGCTTTAACACAAAATGGGTTAAATCATGTACAGTACAACTGCAATGTGTACATGTTACGCCATTGTTTCTGGATGGATTTTATTTTTATTCATCACTATTATTTTGAGAAAATGTCAATACCACAATGCATTGACACAACAGTAAAGCAACACTATGTGTAACATTTATTTTTTTATGAATAAAATGAAAGTGTTGTCCAATCTGAATGGTAGACAGTGCTGTAGTGCTGTAGTTCTTTTTAGATGGTATACCATAATTGTTCCCTGCGCGACATGCACACTTATAGGCTATGCACTCACGCGTGGTCAATGGATGAAACGTATAGGCCTATACGTTTTTTTCTTTCTTTTTTTTCTCCTTTTTTTTCCTCCTTTGGCACAGCATACTATGTATTAGAGTAGCCCTATATAATGGGTAGAACACCATTTATTTATAGTATATATAAGTATATGTTAATACACAAATAGTGTGGTTGAATTGTGTCTCCCTGCATGCTCTTATATTGAGATATTTAGATTGTGTCAAAAGGTCATGTTTCACCTAGACACAGGATCTGGAACAAAGTTCAATGGTCAATGGTAAAAAATAAAATATCTGCACATAAAATCTATGATAGAAGAGGAAAGGCTACAGCTTTAAAGAGAAAATGTACTTTGTAATTTGTACCTTTGAACTTATTTGCTAGTATTTCTACTTTCGCATGACACTGTAGTACGTCAAATTCGGACATTATTAATTCACGAAAAGTATAAAAAGAAATCTTGCCCGACAGCGTATAATACTTCTGTATGTTCTGTTGATTTTCTTTAGTTTTTGTTTATTTTGTAACTTTTCCCTCTTTTTGGGCTTATTTTTCCCTCCCCTTTCCCCCTTCCTGTCATCTCCTTCCTGTTCCTTCTCGGCACATGAATTATTCATGGCAGTCATACATTATTTAGGGACGGCAGCCGGAGATTTACACAGCCCCTTTGTGTCGCCCAGTTTTGTTTTGCCGGCATATTCAATAATTGTTTAATATATCAAATTGACTGTGAGTGGGTGGTGAGAGACGGAATCCATGAAGCCGGGCGTGCATGTGCACGTCGTCAGGGCTGCATGGATGTGGTCTGGGTGACGCACGGAGAGAATGCACGACATGAAAGAAAATCCACTTCCGCTTCTTCCCACATGCCTTCACCACTCATAAAACTTCATTTCCTCATTGGCTGAAAAGCTCACGGGAAGAGTTAGCCGTCTGAGACCCGTGCTAATGAAGTAGAGATAGGGTTTATTGTTGCGCGCACTGGAGCGGCAGTGCAAAGGCTCCGCGTGTTAGCGTGCTGTCATAGCATGCTGTGATAGTGATGTGATGGTATAGTCTCGCGATGACTTGACTGTCGGTGGTGGAGATCTTTTTGGACTGTCGTCGGGACTGGCGGGTGTACTTCTTTACTGTACTTTATGATGCTATAGTTTCCTGAGGCACTACACTGTCTCTGCATTTGATGTACAGTATGTGTTTGCCTTGCTCGCTCTAGAGATAATCGGTAACATGTCATTGGTTTGACCTCCCGTTAGTTATGTAACACTAACCTAAACATATCCGCAAGCATGGGATCAGCACATGTCCGCCAACCTTAATCCATGTCCGCCAACCTTAATGCATGTTCGCCAACCTTAATGCATGTTCGGACAAACGGGACTTCGGATCCTAGATAAGCATGCCTGCTGAATTCCGAAATTGTATTGCAAATTGTAGACCTGTTATAAATGTAACAATAAAGTCTGATTCTGATACGACAAACAGGTCCTCTTCAAACACACGCCCACATCATGCAGGCTCACACGTCTGACATGTGTTTGAAGACGACCCGGCTGTTTATAGTATCTTTGATTACTTTCAGCGATCGTTTGACCAATGGAAGGGAAGGAGACAAAAGCCAAACCTTATACTGTGAATGAATGGCAAATCAATAGCGAGGAGGACATTGTGTCCGTGAGCACTATTAAATGTAGACATAAGAGACCCATTTTTATGCCGTGGCTCCTCAGAGGCGAGCCGTCTAGAAGAGGCTCTGTCTGTCTGTCTGTCTGTGTGTCTGTCTGTCTGTCTGTCTGTCTGTGTGTCTGTCTGTCTGTCTGTCTGTCTGTCTGTCTGTCTGTCTGTCTGTCTGTCTGTCTGTCTGTCTGTCTGTCTGTCTGTGTCTGTCTGTCTGTCTGTCTGTGTGTGTGTGTGTGTGTGTGTGTGTGTGTGTGTGTGTGTGTGTGTGTGTGTGTGTGTGTGTGTGTGTGTGTGTGTGTGTGTGTGCGCGCGCGAATAGTGATCACTTGTGATCCCCTGGAGGAAAAGAGCCACATCATTGTTTGTCCAAAAAAGTGCATAGCATGCAACTGCTGTATACTCCCGCAGCTACTCTATACATCTCCTTACAACAGTGGTTTACTGGATTTTGCAGTTTGTGTTCAATAACACCATAAAACCGCCATTACACATTTCATGTCACGCACCCCCTAGAGGGCGTTCGTGCAACACAAGGGGAGCACACACCACAGTTTGGGAACTACTGAAGTGCAGTATTCATTTACCAAAAATCATGAACAACATGACACTTGGAGATACAAGGTTTCTGCGCGATGACGACGGCGACGATAATATGCAATAAAAACAGCTCTCCAGGCAAAGATTTACCCAGCATCCATTGTTCCCACACCCCCCCCTAGGGCGTGCGGTTTTATGGGCCGCGGGAGTAATGCTGTTGCCAAGTCCCATTTTATTTAGTTCAACTCCTTTTTTGCTTTCATTCCAATTTCACTATTTCATAAAGAAGTTGCTTGTCAAGCGCATGCCGTTGCATCGGCGACGGCGTTGTGTGTTTTTTCCTCGGGGAGAGAGGAGTATTGAGCACGACTGCACGCTCACGTGCGGTCCTGGGATAATTTCATTTGAATTATTCATCTGCGGAGTCGTGGAGATGAGGCGGAGGAGGCGATCACGCCAGGGTCGGCACACCGTCCATCGTTTGTGATGAAGGTTGTGCTGTTGTAAATTAGGTCCGTGGGGGGGGGGGGGGGGACCCAACCTTCACCTGGCTGAGTGGGGGGGGGGGGGGGGACCCAACCTTCACCTGGCTGAGTGTGCTGTGCTCCCAATGCACTTCAGTGATGGCACAAGTACTTACTTGCCTTGTTGTAATGCCATACACATGTAGAAATACTCGATTACAAGTAAAAGTCCCTGTTCACACTTCCTTCATTCCATAGAGATTTCCAAAAGTGTTAATTATTTTAAGCCTGGAGCCAAGCCATCCAGGCTCCCGGTGAATCATGACCACAACACATTTGATTCTGTGTCAAAACATATTTTAAATTCATATTTTATTATCATATACTATACTAATTTACAATTTAGCAGACGCTCTAAATCGTCGCAATAACATAAAAAAATCGTCATCAAGAATAAGTAAGCTATAAGAACCTATCTTTTTATTTATTTACCAAGGTGCATGGACAAACGGGATAATGACTAATTTTCTCAATTCAGGTCCTCATTTTCCATTTCCTTTCAAACAAATATTTTCAACACAGTAAGTGGCCTACAAGGTTTTCACTTGACCACGACATAGTTAAGAGACACCACTTCTCCTTCTCAGGGACATGTTGAGTGTTCAGACAGCCCTGTGGCCTTCTTCCATTTTACTACATTTCACTATCTTTATACCCTATTCCACGCATTGCAGTCCAACTGGCAGCCATAATTGGCTCCGCACACAGTAATTAGCTTCAAAGCCATGCGTTTTGCGCTCTGCAAATATGTCTTGGACGCTGTTATACTGCATGTTCATCACCGTACTATAGTGTTATGCGTGCTGTCAAAGCAGTAATTAGTCATTAGCTTGCATATAGCATGTGCCGTTATCGCTTTACCGAACGCAGCTCTTTAATTGCATCCATGGGGTAACTTAGAAGCTTGTCTTAAGTAGCGAGAGCTTTATTATTAAAAACAAAAAAAATACTTTAAGTCCTATAGGCTCTTCAATCTTTGAAGTTATAAGCATGCTGATTAAATATTAGTCTTAGCAGTGTTTACTGTTCCAAATGAAGTGATAAGCAGTCTCATTAATTAGCAGCCAACTTGTTTGTGGGGGAAGACTGCGTAGCGCGGATTAGCCGCTGAACACAGTGGCTTTGTTCACAATCTGCACACTAACTAACTTACTTATACTCCTCTACTCGAGCACTTGAAAACGATAGTTGCTAGTTT
>NC_137879.1:28629676-28714676 GCF_963924005.1 Protomyctophum bolini | reverse complement strand
AGGATGGTCATGCAAGCCAAGGAGAGAGTAATGGGTGAGAGAGAGAGAGAGAGAGAGAGGGGGGGCGAGGATGAAGGGGAAGAGAAATGGAGACTATACTGTAGGTGACGTGATGCATTACAGATGAAACAGCCGCCAGTGCAGTCAGTGTTGCTTTCGTCGACTAAAACTATGACGAAAAATGTTCCATGACTACATATCTTTGTTCACCGCCAAAGACTACATAAAAAAACAAATGAAAACTATACGCTGATGAGACTTTAATGTACTGACAATTTCTTCAACAAATAAAAAACTAGACTAGATCCAGTAGAACTAAAACAAGTCAACAAGTGGGTGCGCGTGGGTCTCGCTGGAAATAGCTGATCTACAAGACTAAATTAGGACTAAAACGTAGCGGAATTTTACTTAAAAGACTATGATCAAAATGTGCTGTGAAAATCAACACTGACATTACTACTGACATTATAGTCCTGAGAAAGAATGCTGCCATTTGTCACAAAGATGTATGTAACGATGCAATGTGACATAGCTCTGTCTACAAAATGCTGTACCCCCTCCAATATACTCCCCTACTGTTTTTATTGTATTTTAACACTTTGCCACTGTAAACTCCTCCTTTGAATTGAAATTGACATGGGCAGAGATGAAACAACCACCAGTGATGTAATATATAGTACTCATAAATGTGTTACTCTCTCTCTCTCTCTCTCTCTCTCTCTCTCTCTCTCTCTCTCTGCCCCGCCCACCCACCACACCCAGAAACTGCCTTGTTTCCTCGGCCCCCCTAACTGTTGTAGCAGCCTATCGTTTTATCGATTCCAATCAGTGCACACTAATTTGCTGGGCGAACGAAGGTGGTGTGATTAAAGACCCCTTCCCCCCCAGCCACACACATGCACACACATGCTGAAACCGCACTCTTAAAGAATGCATGCACATGTGGGCAGATGAAGGCAACATTAAACATACAACAGCAATGACCGAAGGGGGTTTACCGCGTGTGTGCACTCATCAGAGAACATGCCAATAATCCAGCGAGCGCGAGCGAGAGTGTGTGTGTGTGTGTGTGTGTGTGTGTGTGTGTGTGTGTGTGTGTGTGCGTGCGTGCGCGATGGTGGCAGCCTGGCTAGCTCACGGAACGTCCTTGAAACAGGAGAGTGACTCCTCTGGGAGCTCATTTGGCGCCCGTCGTTTGGAAGGCTTCGCCATTTCCCCTTGTCGATGTGAAAAATTCACGTGTGCCAGCTCCTTACGTGCATGTGTGAGTGTGTGCAGTGTTAAAGGTGCATGGCATATCGTTTGGGCCCCCTCCTCTCCTCCGGTCCCGTGCCGGGACCCCTTCAGTCCGCTGAGAGGTCCCCCTTCTCCCCTCGCGATTCATCAGGCATTAATGAGAGCTCCAACAAGGGAGCTCTCGTCTGGTCTTTAATCGACGGCGAGAAGCGGCCACTGACTGTAGGGGTTTGCCAACTATACCTGAAACCCCCTCGGTTTCAGAGGCGTGCCTTGTTTCTAAGGAAAAATAATGCCAAAGGGGACCTGAAATGGCCGAGAACGCCCCTCAACCCGCCTCTCATCGAAATATGAACTACCGAGGTGCGTCCGTCGCTTCCCGTGTGACAAGACCTTAACTATAGAGGAAGGAGCCTTTGTCTGCAATTACTGAGTGCTTGTCTGTTTGTGCACACACACACTGAGAGAGAGAGAGAGAGAGAGAGAGAGAGAGAGATATATGTGTAGTGACAATAGCCTGTACTAGCATCTCGTTTAGCTAAATGAGGCCTTTGGCTGGCGCTGGCTCTTCTGCGGAAGGAAAGGGGACTGAACGCTCTCGTCGGCTCCCTTGTTTTAAAGATGATTGCTTAAACCGCCTGAACCAAATTATGATATATTATACAGTACGCTCATATCACTACACCTGTGTGTGTGTGTGTGTGTGTGTGTGTGTGTGTGTGTGTGTGTGCATTACACTACTCTTTGTGTTTTTCTCTAACTGATCACACACACATAGCGTCACACAAATGCATCTAAAGTAGCAGATCTACAAGCTGAGAAAGTGCTGTGAGGCGGCGCGTTTTGAGCTTGTAGATCTGTCTCCTATAGTGAGGAGCATTCTAAATGCTACTATAATGTGAGGACTGAGGACGCTTTGACCCTCACAAGTATAGTAAACCAAGTGCAGACACACGGACACACACCTCCCCACCTAAACTCTTTTCCTACGGAGCTTCCTACGGTGCCTTAGCAGAGGGCAGACCACGCTGTTTGTGTGCGTGTGACTGTGTGTGTGTGTGTGTGTGTGTGTGTGTGCGTGTGTGTGTGTGTGTGCGTGTGTGTGTGCGCGTGCGCGAACGTCATTATCAGCAGAGGTTAAGGCAAGCGGCTTGACTCAGTGGAACGGAAACAAAACGCTACCCAGAGATGACTCATAAGTGTTTCCCCCGTAATAGGTCTGGAACTATGTAATGACATGAACAGCCCTGTGTGCGTGCGTGCGTGTGTGTGTGTGTGTGTGTGTGTGGTGTGGGGGTTTCAGAAGACCCCTGTTTCTCTCCTCATCTGTCTAGCAGACACGCATGGCTGTCTGAATCCACCCCCCCTTCCCCACCCCCCTCACATCCTTTGACTCTTGTCCATAAAAAGCAGAAACATTGAAAGTACAGCCACCGGGGGGAACATAACTGTTTTCCAGTTCTTTATGCGTATTTTATCGCCATATTTAGAGTCGCCATAAATATGGAGCAAAGCATTGTGGGGAAGAGGGCCCTCGCCCTCTTCCCCACAATGCAATCAACGGTGCCACCAGGACACCTGCTGACCCGTTTCCTCCTCACCGCCAGAACACCACCACGCAGACACCATGACTGATAGGCTGTCAATCAAGCAGGGCTGACTGACTGACTGACTGACTGACTGACGTATGTCCAAAATGATTCATTCTTTTTATTACTTTTTACTTTAGGAATAGTGAAAATAGCGGAGTTGTGAGCTTCATGGTGTCTGTCTGTTTGTTTGTTTGTTGTTAGTACTCCAGTAGGCTACTTTAAATAAAGTAAAAACGTGTCTGAGGAACTTTCAGAGTTGATGAGCAGGATATAGGCCTAGATGGGTCAGAGGCATCGCCCCAGATTGACTCTAATTAACAATGACTAACACCTGTCAATCTCCCTGCTCATGGCTGAGTTTTCTGCAGGTGTGCGATTAAGTGCGTGGGACATAAGTTGCCAATCTGCTTTTTATAAGCACCTTTGGGCTTTTTTTGTAAAGTCACTTTTTCTTGTAAATGTTTTAGTTTTGTTGGGCTTGTGTAGAGGTTAGATTATAGTTGCTTAGTAGTTGGGGTTGCTTCTCAAAGGAGAGTTCAGGAACCCCCCAGAGGGTCCCCATAAAAATGAGTTAATATAACATTGAAATAGGATTAACCACTCCAACCCTATTTACATTGATTATTAGAAAATAGCCGATCTACTAGCTCACAACACATCTCATCGCAATGAGTTGCAATCTTGTACATCAGCTATTTAGAAAAATAATAATAATCTTGATTTAATTTATTTTTATATATATTTTTTTGAAATATTTTTGAAACATTTTAACACAACAAATCTTGGATGGGATCCCTGGAACAAAATGTCTTCAGATGCTGATCCGTGGACCATGAGAACCACGCTCTAAAGTAATAATATTACTTTAGAACTTATTACTTTATTAGTCAAGACAACTGGCTGGATAGCCGTGGCTCCCTATAGTCCAATGAATGGTTCTAAACCTTTTAAGTCTCTGTCTCTGACAGTTTGGGGCAGGCCTCATGCATCTTACTATAGTTTACAGAGACCTGGTTGCTTGTTAATCTCACAACCTGGCAACCCTTGTGTGGGAGTTAAAGCAGCCTGGAGTATAGTTGTCCAAACATTTGTCTGTCTGTTGCTTTATCTGTTTGTGGAAGTGGCTCAAGTTGGAGCAAAGTTGTCCAGTTCAATAGATATGGCACGCATGTGTGAAGCAGTGGATACCAGGGCCTGTGCATATTATTCCTCTTCCATTGGCATTTTGAGCATTTTGAGCCATGGGAATTGGAGCCGGGGAGGGATTGTTGCATGTGGAGTGTTGTAGAGACCTGGGAGTGTTGTAGAGACCTGGGAGTGTTGTAGAGACCTGGGAGTGTTGTAGAGACCTGGGAGTGTTGTAGAGACCTGGGAGTGTTGTAGAGACCTGGGAGTGTTGCAGAGACCTGGGATTTGTGGAATTATCGCCATTCAGGATTGTTTCTGCTGAGCCGTTAACAGGTGACGGACCCTATTCAACGCACAGGTAACGCTGAACCGCACGCAGTGATGTGGAGTAACTAAGTAATTTTTTTTACTTTACTTGAGTACAATTATTTGAAAACTTTATAGTTACGAGTTGATTTTGATTATTATTCCATTAATCACTTCAGCCGCTGAATGAATTTGAAGATCTGCTGTTTATACATTTGAATACTTGAATGGAACATTCTGCATAATGAGTACTGTTATTTTAAATTGTACTTAGTTGTAGCAGAGTATTTCTACATTGCTTTATTGATACTTTTACTTAAGTAAAAAAAAAAATGTAGCACTGCCGAACGGCAAAATTTCTACTGTGTTAATTCTTTCAATTTCTGGTCACTTGAATTCTGCACTTGTAGGCTGCAGGTGCAATGCAGTAGATCGGTGTGTTGCCATATTTTGCAAGGCAGACAAGCAGCGACCTGGGCCGTGGCTCAGCGGTCCAGGCACCTTGGCTGGCAATCCAGCCATGGCAGTGTGCCGCGGGTTCGACTCCCGACGGCCTTTACTGCATGTCTTTCCCCCATCTCTCTCTCCATTTCCCTCCATAAGATATATAAAATAAAGGTGAAAGCCAAAAAAAAAAAAGGCAAACAAGCAGCCAGGTCTATGAAAACAAGCCCAAAAGAAGCAACTGTAAGCTACGTTTTACTACAATTCATCAGCTATTCGAACATAGCAGATCTACAAGCTCACAAAGTGAGCATGCGGCCATGCAGGCATGAGGTGAATTAACAGACAAACATGAAGCTTGCACACAGGCAGCAAGAGGATTCCTTTCAAAAAGTTTTTAGACCTTTTTATTTTATTTTCTCTCTCGTTTAGTTTTTTGTGTTACTCTGGTGTAATCTGAGGTCAATAATATGATTTATACTTTCATAAAACAATCCACCTCAATGCACTCAACTTTTAAATTGGCTTACTAATTCATATCTTGTCTGAAACGCACCACTTAATCCACCACTGATGAAACATATTGCATTACGTTAGGATTCAAGGGAGACTGCTTCATAATTATAAACATTTGCTATTTACCGCTTACCTGCATCAGTGGAACAGAGGTATGCACTCAAATTGTAAAGTGTTGGCTGTCTGCCAGAAACCTGCTATCTCTGCATTGTAAAATGTTATTTTTGTTGGTAAATTAACACCCTCCTTGCTCATACTACAGTCACACAAAAGCATCAATAGTAGCAGATCCACTTTCCGCCGTGTTTTGAGCTTGTGGATCTGCTACTTTTTATGCTTTTGAATGAGGGCCAGACACACTCCCTGAGACCATCTCAATCCTACAGACCAGACAGGGACCGTGTCTGGTCTGTAGGATTGAGATGGTCTCAGGGAGCGTGTCTGGCCCTCAGTCTGTATGTTGCCCATGTGTGATCTGCACTCAGTAGCCTATACCTTGACCCAAGTACTTGAGTAGCTCACCAAGTAGCTGACCGCATCGTGCCTGCAATTGCGGCATCCCTGATCTAATTCTGACAGAGAAACCTGCATGCGTTTCACATACCCTTTCCACCCTCTCTTCCTGAAACATGCTTTGTAAATCATTTAATTACTAACACAGACTAATTCTTAGAAACCGTGTGTGTGTTGAAGGAACGCCGGGGGGCCACGTGCCGGCCCCGGCGGTCCCGGACAAAAGGTAGGATCAAGGCTAGACTCAATCGCTGTCATACAGCTGCTCTGCTACTTACGAGACCCTGACCCAGAATCGGGTCGTTTGCGAGTCATTTGTGACACAGTGGATGTTTTCTAATTATTCCCTTTTTCTCTTTCTCTTCTCGGTGCCGTTTACCTCAACTTGGAAAATCTACACAGGTAATACAAAAATCTAGCTTGGTTTTACTTGTGATGGTGATTTCTCTCTCTCTTTTTTATTCCTTTTTAATAATAAGTACTGTGAGCTCGTGTGCAATGTTTGTTCATCTGATGGTATTACTAATGCATTGTTGGGGGGGAGCAAATGGTTTATTTAATGTAGTCATTAAAATTGATAATCAGTAATCACTGAAACAGATGTTTAACTGTTGCGCCGGTACCACAGTGCAGGAAGCTTTGTCGAGCGGATACGAACACGACTGGCCCGTGTTCGGGGGAATAGAATTGTCACTGCACGTCCTCCTAGCCTGTGCTTTTAATGGCAACATTTCTTAGTTGACAGTTAATTCTTTGTCATTTTGGTCCTCATATCCCATAGTAGAACAAAGGGCACACACATTATCAACCTGCTTAGTCACCTGGACATGAGTTCCCCTCTTTGTTCCCCCCTCTCTACACCAAACCTCTGTGCTGAAAATAGGCAATCTATAAGCTCTCTGCGCAGAAGATATTTTGACCAGAGACGGCACTGTCTGTCGGTCGACCCCATCATCTGTGTATTCAATGAAACGTGTACTGTATGTACCCTTGCACAAACGTGTGCCAGTCCATACTTGGCATCTCAGGGGTCTGGTATCAGGGTTAGGGTCTGGTAATACAAATATTACCAGAAACAGGGCGAGGCCTAAATGTATACTGCTAGTGCTGTGGTCCTCAAAGGTCTGTAACTCTACAGATCCATTTGTACAGGTCTTTTAACTCTACAGATCCATTTGTACACACTCGGGGTCCTTTTGATAATAAAACAATTGAGAACCACTGTACTGGCCTCCTAATGTGCCATGGTGTCATAGTAAATCGTACATATTCGGAAGGAAATCTGCAGACAGACATGCAGTAAAGTTTGCCAGGGACAAGTACAAGTCTCCGTGGACACATGTGTCCGTGTATGGACATATTGATGACCCCTTGGGACCCTACTATAACTATTTCATGTCAGTAATTGGCTGCTGTGGAAAAAAAAGGTCTGTTTCCACTGAATTCATGTACTGTATTTGTTTATACCAAACTTTTCACCCAAGTAACAGCTTTGTGATAGCGGTGTCATTAAAGTTGACACATTGGTTGTGTACAATTAACACGAACTTGACATTTTGCTGTCAACAAATGCTGTATCTGGTTTTCTAACTGTTGCAGGATTTACTTGTGTGAAGTGAAGAGACTATGATGGAATGTCAATTTATGTCATTATCTAAAACACACTGTGAGGTGTGACATAAATAGAAAGTCATTATCTAAAACACACTGTGAGGTGTGACATAAATAGAAAGTCATTATTTAAAACATATCCAAAGTCCAATTCATTGTGTGTGGAGCTGCATCATCCCTGAGCCGAGCCGGCAGGAAGTTGGCGCCTTTTAACTCATCAACAGTATATCTGCCCACTCCTAGTTCAACGTGATGCTCTCTTCACTTAGTGTGTGTGTGTGTGTGTGTGTGTGTGTGTGTGTGTGCATGCCTGCGAGAGTGGAAAGTGGAGAAACAGATGGCTTTCATCATGACCCCATTTGAAGTTTTCTTTTTCCTCGGCTGGCAATGAGAATTGCAGTGAGAATTAATTCTACACCTGCATATTGTGTGTGTGCGCGCGCACGCTATGCACCGCCACAACTATATCCTCACAAGAATATAAAGTTAAAGAAAGTTTGAGCATTTAGCTGCAGTTCACTGCCGCGTACCTTTCAGTGCAGTGTGTGAAAATCTACTTGAAGAGTCTTGAAACTAGCTTTGAGATCAACGATCCAACACGGTGAACTTGTTTATATGGCATTTCAATGCACTTTAAAGTGCAGGCTGCTTTGAAAAGACTTCTGGAAATTAATTTAATGATTAAAAATGTAAAGGAAGATGCAAACAAACAGGGTAAAACAGAAATTAATATTGTGTTCACGTACGATATTATGTCCATAGCTATTGATGTCGGGTTGGTCCCTCAAAGGGGCATTTCACCCATTTTCAACCAATTGGTGCTTAGCAAGACTCATTACCAGTTCTGTCTATACTCTCCTGTCTTAGAGGTGGACTAATGGGCTGTTCAGAGACGTGCCTGCCAATGACATCATCGATGGAAATTCCAAATAGAAACGGCAGCCTTTCTCTTACTGGAAGGATAGCACACTGAAATAGAAACCATTGTTCTTGCACCATTAAGAAGATGTCACATGGTGCAATGCAGGTTTCTGAACCCGCCCTCCTCTGAGACGCAGAGAGAGACAGAGAATATTCCATCTCACACAGCCATCGGTGAGAGAACCAATTATATGAACATATACTGTATGGTTCCAAATGGTTGAAAGGCTCTGTGAAGTTCGGGGTGAGGTCAAACGTTCTAGACCTAGTAGCACGGTCTAAGGGCCGATTCATACTCCTATTTTAGAGCCAAATAAAAGTCGGTTCGGCGCTGTAGAGCCTACAATGTGACGTCATGTGACGTCCTAAAGTCCTAAACAGCGGTGAAATAGGAGTATGAATCAGCCCTTAGTCAGAGGCTTGGGGAACTTCTGTTAAAGGAAACGTGTGTGCGCGTCTGTCTCCTAGATGAGGTGTAGAGAGTTTATCGCACATAGAGCCAACCATCCGAGGCATCGCGCTAGTTCAAGTCTCATCTCTTATTGCAGCCGAAGCCTGTCAGCAGTACTTAGGCAAACATTATGTCTGTGAAATACCACACGCGCACGCGTGCACGCGCGCGCGCACACACACACGCAGCCAATACACGGGAGGAGAGAGATCGTTTTGCTGTTTAATTTAATTTGTGAGTCACAGTTGACGGTTGGTTAAAGGAGAACAAACTTCTCCGCTTTTGGGCTGTGCATCGTTACTCATGCTCAAAAAGCAATATAATATTGATGCTGTCGGGTGTAAAACTTGTATGTGTAAAACTGTGACTTGTCAGGAAATGCAGGGGGCGGGGCGTGTGTTCCAATGGACCCAGTGTAGTTGTTAGTCCCAATCACCCATTTTAGGCGGGAACCCCTTTTGGTGTCAGCATTATGTTATGCTTTAGCTTTTGAAAAATAGCATAGCAAGATCTACAAGCTCGTAGCGCGCCACCAAGTGGCGCGCTATGAGCTTGTAGATCTGCTATTTTTGAAAAGTCCAAGAACGACTGAAAACTGTCAGGATGCAGAAGACATTTCTTTTATTCTGATCTCAGGTCAAAAAGTGGGTTAATACTTTTCATTGATTCAATATTGGTAAACGGACAGTGGTCTGTTTACCAGCATGCATTGCACACAGGGGTTCAGGGGGTGCAGTATGCACACCACAGCAGTGATTTATGGTATAGCTGCAGAAGGCACACGGAGGAGGAGCATCCAGATATATACGTCCTGTGAGTAGTAGTAGGTCGGGTTACCTCCCTGACGGTGGTTGAAACTCTGCCCGGACGCTGCTACAGCAATGCACAGGGCACTGTCCATTAGGATCCTATAGGTGTCCCTATTCCCGGCCATGTCTTGACCACAATGTGGCAGGAATCACATTTAGACGGCATGCAATTTAGACAGATGCACTATAGGTTCATTGTTTTCCTTTCCAGATTGCTATTTAGATAGTATTTTATTTAGACAATAGGGTTACCTGGTGTCCTAGTTTACTGAGGCACTACATAACACTGTCTCCTGCATTGTATGCATGTGATGTCACATTGATTGCGTTGCTTATTGCAAGTCACTTTGGATAAGAGCGACTGCTAAATGCCTAAATACTGTATGAAACAACAGTTTAAGTCCACACTAATTATCCATAATGTATAAATGATGGATAATTATCCATAATGTATAAATGATGGATAAGGGGTCAGGACAACGAGGCCTTTTCGTGGAGGGGTCAGAATAAAATTTGGATTGAAACAGTTTTTCGTCTGTAGTACTCAACATTTCCCCAAAAATATAGGCAAACATTTCCCAAAGGTCAGTCTGCAAGCTCACAGCTTGTAAAACGGCTGTTTTTCTTTTGGCAATGACAGGGAAAAAAGTGAGCGGACTGCATACAGTAGCTAGAGACCCCTGGGTGAATGAAGTATAAAACGGTTTAGGGTATTGGTTAACAGAGGCAAGGTGACGGAAGTGTCGAGATTGGAATGAAAATGTATTCTTCCCAAGAGCTGCAGGCCCTTGACATTGTGTTGAGTGAATGTCTTTTTCAGTGAGCAAGAAGGCCTGTGACATTAATAAACGTTTTTTAATTACATAGGATCTAATGGTGACATTACTGTGTAAAGCCACGGCAGAGGGTGATGACGGCGGCGTGACATTTACACACGGTTAGCACATGCTAATCTACCGCTAAGTATCAAAGGTAAAGCATGTACTGTAATAACTGTACGTTGAGCTGAAAATGAACATAATTATTTCTATTTTGTTTGCGATTCACAAGTCCTGCATTTTGAAAGACACGTTAGTAATCAAAGTTCTGTATTTTCCTTTTTTCTATGCATTACTCACCCCATGGCGACTTTAATTCTTAGATATTGTTGCGAAGCTCCATATATGGGGATAACCTATAGTCCCATATATGGAGATAACAGTCATATCCAGCACTGACATCAGCTTAATGTAGAAACCCCTGCAGAGATGGATATACACAGTGGTGACACTAGACTTGCACTTTAGGCCTCTAAACCTCAGATACCAAGCAACGCACGCGGTATCTCCAACGATCCCAAATCCTCAGAATCTACAGCACTCAAGCGAGACACCAGGTCCAAGACCAAGAACATGTCAACACATACGAACCAAGGTGTCTGGCTTTACAACCCAGATACCCTGAATAGCTTCTAATTACCTTTGGCACGAGTCGTCTGGATGAGCTTAGCTTCACTTGCAGTTATTTGGATATATTTGGAGTCACGGCGTTCCCCTGTGGAACCTGAAATCCACATAAAGGTTATTTGTTCATTTATCATATTGTGGTAAATGTGTGAAACGATCAGACATAAGAATCCCGTAATCTATATTATAGATTTGAGGTCTCTCCTACTTTGGGATCTATGCTCTTTTCTGTGGACTTTTTTTCCTTCTCTCTCTCTCTCCTTCACCCCCGCCCCCTCCACCCGTCCCCTTTAGCTCGTTCTAATTACAGACGACCAACGTCATCTTTTATTAATGAACCCGCTAATGAAACGAGGGGCCGCCTTTGTCACGGACAAAAGTTTCCGCCAATTAAATTCAGGCGCAATTAAAGTCACGGCAAAAGGAAGAAGAGAAATAATTTGCCGACTCCCCTGGCGATATGGTTTACTTACCCATATGCTAAAAGCCTGATTTGCATCCCGGGGGAGGGGGGGGGGTGTGAGTGTGTGTGTGTGTGTGTGTGTGTGTGTGTGTGTGTGGAAGCACGCACGCACGCGGGTGGCTTTGACGACCCTGCCTGGCGGCTTCAATCTAGGAACAGGCTTACGTGGAATTGAATAAGATATAGGCTGCTAGTTGTTCTCTGTCGCTTGTTCTTGTTGCCTGGGGCTAAATCATTTAGGGGAACGATGCACTTTCTCTGACACCAGGAGCTACGAGCAACTAACTGCCTATAGACTTACAGTACAATACGTCGTTGTCGGACAGAAACCATGTATCTCCATATTTTTGTTTTCTATAAATGAATGCTCTACTTCAGTAGTTCCCAAAGTGGGGTCCGGGGACCCCCAGGGGTCCTTGAGGGAGTTCCAGGGGGTCCACATGCTAAATGATAGTTTGGAACCAAATGGACCCTTATGGGTCTGTAACTCTGAGAGTGTACAAATAGAACCAGTGGACCCATGTACACTCTCAGAGTTAAATTAACATTGATTTTACAATATAAATCGGAGTCCCAGAGATAGAAATGCCTTTTAAATTGCCTAATTCAGGTCAAACCGGGGGGTCCTTGAAACGAAATGAAAATGGTTGAAAATCACTGCTAGAGCCGTAACAATGTTCTCTTATGGGGGTCCACGGGCTAATTAGGTCCTTGACATGAAAAGGTTTACACTACTCTACAAAAGTAGCAATGCATAGCCTGATTTAAAAGCTTACAGGTTTTGGGTACAAGTGGTTTCCTTTGGTTGAAATAAGTGTTAAATGGCTCTACGTTCTGATAGTACTCACTGCTGTAGTGTTTTTGTTCAGTAACAGGAGTTTCTATGTCTCTCAAGCTCTTTAATAATCATACAAGGCATTTTCAGGTCGAGATACCAATTTGATCTAATCAGGGTAGAGACCTCAGTCAAGATTCAGATTAAATGAGTAATTTATTTGTGTCATCACTTCCAATTTCAAAGTGGAACTGGAAACGCTGTGCTCTGTTTCTGAACAATCACTCTCTAGCAGGGCTCTGCAACCTTTTTGAAATGATCTAGTCACTGTGCCATGTCAACATTAATTTGAATGACGCCACATAACACATTCCATCATATTTTGATTGTCCACGAATACAACCTTTTCCCTTCTTTTTGAATAATTCCGTTCACATTGTTATAATGACCATCAGACTCGGAACAATAACCCACCCATTTCCCAGACTCCCGGCTCCTCAGTCAGAGTTCAGAATTTTAATGAATGTAGAATTACATGCAGGATGTAATTTACATATACAAATGTGAGGGACTTTTTAAATTGCTCCTCTTAAACCAAAAGTCCTCTCTCTCACACATATGCCATCATCCTCCTTTGTGCCAGTGTTGGCATCGGTGCCAAAGGTTGCCTATCCCTGCTCCATAGCAATGACTATCGGGAAATAGTGCTTTAACCTTTTTAACAGAAAACAAATGTTTTGTTTTAACCAAACATATCACCTAAAATATTGTTTATTTTCACTATTCTGTTTCGAAAATAATACAAATACAAAAGGATCTGTTTTGGACATGCAAGGTTTCCACCCCGACAGCAACGATTAGAGATAAACGCTCTCTCCCTGTCTCCCTCTGTTCTCTCCCTGTTGCCATCTCCCTCTCTGTTGCCATGCATTATGTATCATATCCTATACAAGATACAGAATAATTTACACTCGTTACACTAAACAATTTACAGCGTTCGGTCGGTGTTTTGTTCGACCTTCTTTTGTGTGAAGTCTTTTACCGCTTGATGCTCACGGGCAGTTTGCGGGAGCGATCAAAGGAAAGTGCCACCCCCGCTAATCAGATGGCTCTGGAGGTATAGAGCGCTATATCAGAATGGCTCCTCCGGTTCGAACCTCTGGCTGCTCCTTTGTGTCCTTGAGCAAGGCACCGAACACCTTAACTGCTCCTGATGAGTAGGTTGGTCACTTTTCACCCAGCGTGTGTGAATGAAACCCACATTGGAGGAAGGCCTGGTATAAACGCACCGTTTTAACTCATTTTGACCTGAGATCAGATTCTAAAAATGTCTGACAGTTTTCTGAAAAAGCTGTTTCTATGTCAGTGGTTCTTCGATTTTTCTAAAATGGCAGACCTACAACGAGCTTGTAGATCTGCTATTTTTCAATAGCTAAAGCATAACATAGGAGGATAGATATATATCATTATTGGAGATTGTAGTGTCCAACAAAATTAGTGAAAATAGCAGACCTACAAACTCACACGGCGATGTATTTGTGAGCTTGTACAGTGGCTATTTTCTAAATGTTTGCGCGGTCGCATTTTATATTTTAAGTATAAATTAACGCTTTGATTATATTAATCTGAAACATAATTGGCCGCACTAAGAATAAAAAGCTGTAGTCGCAGCTCTGTCTGAACTGAGCTGTGTGAGTTCAGTCAAGACGTTCCTGGGAGGAACACGAGGTCCACCTTATAGACCCAGGAAGAATATAGCTGCTGTGTTTCACAGTAAGCTAATGGGGATCTAATAAATGAATCAAAAATCAAATCAAATCACCTGAACCGTTTTATCTGCCATTAATTGTCTCTCCTCCATCCCAGCGTCGGCTGCTCACTCAACGGAGAGAGGCACCAATCAACGTGCTTTTCAGCGGGATACGACCGCTGGCCGCGGCACGCTCCTCTCTATTGAAACGCTATCGTCAGCCTCCGTTAGACGTGGGAGACGCAAAGACGATGTGAAGAAGAATAATGATACGGGATAGAAAAGAGGAGAGGATTATGCAGAGGCGCGGAAATGGACAAATACATAAAACACTAAAAGTAATTAAAAACTAGAAAACCCGCTCTAAAAACGAATTAAAACTAACTGAATTAGAAGAAAAAAAACGTAAACTAAACTTTAATGAAAAATCCAAAACTACTACAACCTTGGTCAGAGGGCGGTGGTATCAAAAAGTTTACCTGTCAAAACATTCCCCCCCCCCAAAAAAAACGTTCGATACTAGAAATGTGATTTGTTGTTGTCCACCCACTTCTTCTGTTCAAACTAAGGAAGCCCGAGGCCTTCCTCTGTGCAAAACAGACGATATCAGAACACTCTGACAGGCATGCAGGCAATATATCATCTCTGTTGGGTGGAAACCTCTACCTCGCAAAAGCAGATATATATATATATATATATATATATATATATATATATATATATATATATATATATATATATATATATATATTGCGTTGAGTCGCATTTCAAGCTTGCAGGTCTTCTGCTTTCGATGCTTCTGTGTGACGCTGTAGTATGAACGTAGTGTAGTGCGTTAATTTACGACAAAAAAACACAAAGTTTGACTAGTCGAGGTTCCTGCAGTTTTCTGCAGAGAAATCTGCCTGACAGCAACTGAATAAGGAAGGCACAACAGCAACGTGCTGACTGACAGGATTTCATCCTGGGATGTATACAGGGATGTATAGCCTATTCCAGGGGCGAGGAAGGGGAGGGCGTCGTCTTAAACTCAACGCCAAAGTCGATGGCCGCTGCATTTCATCTTTTTCTTCTCCCCTGCGAACAGAGTTTTGACAAAGTGTTGCCGGCGAACACAGTGACAACGTGATGTGTTGTCAATATGCTTAGCAAGCCGACGTGACAGCATGAGAAACGAGCACATCAGAGTGGGACGTCCGCTCCGCAAGGCATTCGATACGCCGTCACGCTTTCTGATCCCTCCTGGCTCATGACTTCGGATGTCATGAACCACGCCGTGGTACACTGTCTTATGTCTCCCCGGTCCCAGACTAGTGTGTACCACGCCGTGGTACACTGTCTTATGTCTCCCCGGTCCCAGACTAGTGTGTACCACGCCGTGGTACACTGTCTTATGTCTCCCCGGTCCCAGACTAGTGAAAATAGCCAATCTACAAGCTCACAACGTGTTGTTGCATTGTGGCGCCTTGTTAGCTTGTAGATTAGCTATTTTCACTATACTTCTTAAAATACAATCTTTGATTAATTGCTTTGTTTATGAAATTCTTTAGGAAAATGTAGGAAACGCAAAATGAAGGGATATTTACCCGTGGCCACGACCCATTAAAGAACGTCTCCATGTGGGCCCCATGAAAGATAGGGTCCGACACACTGTTTTGGAAACACTATATATCAGTGCTATCAAATCGTTAAAATGTGAATCCGATTAATCACAGATTCATAGTCAATTCATTTAATTATTTAATGGTGATTAATGACTATTTATAACAATGCCAAAAATATGCCCATTTTCTCCGTATATTTTTGTAGGAATGGAAAGATAAATCTCTCTCTCGCTCTCTCTCTCTGTCTCTGTCTCTCTCTCTCTCTCTCTCTCTCTCTCTCTCTCTCTCTCTCACAATTCTAACCCCTTTGAGCTATGATCCGATGTCCAAGGATGCTCAGGGGGTTCCTTGAGGGAGTCTGTAACTCAGAGCGTCCATTTGTATGCTCTCAGACTTATAGGGGTCCTTAAAATGAGAGAGAGAGGGAGAGAGAGAACCACTGAACTAGACAATTTTTCTTCCCGGCAGAGTTCCTCTCTGACAATAATGCTATTTTCCGTTAGCTTAATGTGTTAATCAAGTGCTAGTTTATTTTCTCATTGTCTTTGAGAATAAATTAGGCTATGGGTATGTGATAAGCATTATTATCACCATGCAGCCATTCCGGCAAAGTCCTTCTTCCCAGCCTCAGGCACGGGGGGGTGGGGGGTGCCAACTTTTCCTTGGCTCAGGCTGATAAAGCCTGCCCTCAGGCAGCTACAAATGCCTGAGTGATAATGGACTCTATAACGGGGCTGTGAGGCTTTCTATCTTCTGTCTAGTTGAGTCTACTGTCTCGTGGAATGCCTAATGCCTTATACTGGATTCATGCTTAGTTAATAGTAGCATAGTCTACGAGCGCCGTGAGCTTGAAGACCGCAGGCTTGGAGCCGCTCTACGTCAGGAGGTAGAATCGGGAAGGGTTCGCGGTTCGATCCCTGGCTGCCCCATGGTGTCGTGTCGAAGGGTCCATTGTAAGGGTTCGCGGTTCGATCCCTGGCTGCCCCTGGTGTCTTGTCGAAGGGTCCATTGTAAGGGTTCGCGGTTCGATCCCTGGCTGCCCCATGGTGTCGTGTCGAAGCAACACACTCTCACTCCTCAAATAGCTTATCGTGACCTCTTTGGACAAAATGTGATCCGTCCCGGGCACTTCCGCACTCCAGGAATGCGGAAGTCAAACGTTTGCCGTCTCGGGAGTGAGGATGCGTTGTAGCCAGACACTGAAGCCCTTTTAGTCTCGCCCAGCCAGACTGTTACCTGCTTCCGCCATACAGTCTGGAGCAGCTCTGACAACAATCCGGGAACATGGCGGATGTGTGACGCCTCCACGCTTTACAGAAGCACACATTTCGTCATAATATAACAAAATTATCGAAGCCTACTGTATATAGCTTGCTGCTCATCAGAAAGTCAGGACAACTCAAGAATGGATGGAATATATATTTATTGAATATGAATGAGCAATATATTTATTATGGTTTGGGACTCCGAATCCCCCGTACCTAAACAGTAGGTCTAAAACAACAGTTGGTAGCTGGGGTGGAGGAGGGTAAGCGGCTAAAGTTTAAGCAGGCAGCAGCGCAGCGCAGCGCAGCGCAGCAGTATCAGTGTGCGGTGAGCGGTGCAAACCTTCAGTTTAAATAGCCGGTATGGAAATGGGATGAGTGTGTGATTGGATGAAGTGAATCATGTGAACGTGATGCTGAGGCGGCCCAATTAAAGGGCCGGCAGCAACGGATGACTGCTTCCTTTCTCTGCTTTCAAGAGGTGTAGTTCCAGACTCTATGTACAGCATGTAGCATTCGGACAATGTGGAATAGTTTTTTGGCTACATAAGACTATACTGAACGCCTAACTGCGTTGAGACTAGGGGCTGTATTTTGCGTGTCTTAAGTACCAGGTCTTATTCCCTAACTTGAGTAAACTAAAGACCTGGAGGCGTGATCAATGCTCTTTGGCCACTCAGAATAGCCAAATGGCATTGATCACGCCTCCAGGTCTTTAGTTTACTCAAGTTAGGTAATAAGACCTGGTACTTAAGACACGCAAAATACAGCCCTAGGTGTGTGTGTGTGTGTGTGTGTGTGTGTGTGTGTTAAAACACTTTGGATAAAGGCACTATATAAATGCACCATTTATCGTTCGCCATTCATCATGCCAGACTAAGTAAAACTCAGCCTTGATGCTGACAAATAGATGTGCGCGGTGTGAGTCCACCTCATGCTGAGGCTAAATACATCGCATTGTACCACCGTTCTTGGCAAATGCATGGTGTTTTATGTATGAATGTGTACGTACATCCATACATACCATTAGACCTGCATGTGTGCGCCCACACATACCGCACTGTACTGTATTCACGGCCTTAATCTGCCATTATTAAACATGAACACACACACACACACACACACACACACACACACACACACACACACACACACACGGGCATATATGCATCTGCTTTAATACATGCAGACACACATAAATACGAGCGTACACATACACACACTCACAGTCTCTCACACACACACACACACACACACACACACACACACACACACACACACACGTGCACAGGCATGCACGCACACAAAAGCTCTAAAGCGACAATGTGCACCCCAATTCTCTCTCTCACTCACACATGCACACACACACACACACACACAGTCACACACACGTACAGTAATATGCGCTTGTCTCTCCATACCGCTTGGTGCTATAGACTGCTGCAGGCACTAATCATATTTTGTCCGTAACAGGATTAGACCTGCAGAGGGTGTTTTTTTGGTATTGCAGAGGGACAGCAGGGATGAAGGCTGTCTCTTCCTTCACACAAAGACACCGTATTATTATGAACAGAGCTATAAGATGATAAGCTGTGTACCCTCTCTCTCTCTCTGTCTGTCACCCCCTCATAACAACACATAATTTCTAACAAGCTGCACAGTATTGCTTTCCCTATTCCACATCAACAAAGGACGAAGGAGGACTTTCCTACTCGGTAGCAGCAATATTTCGGACTTAGGGAGGGAGATGAGGAGGTAGGCATTAGGCAATAGGCTCTGCGCGGCAGCCATGTTGAACATGAATTGGGCCTATTCTTACTCCCTCCATAGGAAGGAATTATACTAATAGAGGGTATGCGCATGCATAAAGTGAATGGCAAATTGAGTGGCAAAGTGAGTTTAACATTGTTTAACGTTGTTAATGCAATCAGACAGGACTTTTCTGTTTGGATGTATGGGCTGTCAAGGCCAGAAAGTAGTTTTTTGCCTTTTGCCACTCAGTAGGCGTTCCCACATAACTTCCGGGTTTGATGATGATGTCACGCGCATCCGATCTATTAGGGTTGTCTTGGTTCCATTCAGGTCAAACAGAATCGGTGTTGATATTGTGCATGTTGGCTGACTGGAAACACTCTGCTACACCAGTGGGTCTCAAAGTGTGGTCCATTGACCCTCGTGGTTCCTTGAGGGCGTTCCAAATGTGTAATTTGGTCCAGTTCCATTTGTACACTCTGAGTTATGTGGGTCCATGAAATTAAATGCTTTGAGAACCACTAAACGGAACAGAGCCTTCATTAGTATCATTGGTAACACCTTTGGCTGCTGTGCATGGAGCCTATAAGAATGGAAGGATGGAAGAATGTTGGATGGATGTGCACACAATGTGTACACCTACACAAGCATACACGCACATAAAGAAAACAATGTGCACGTTCCCGTGTCACGTAGCGAGCGCGGCAGGACCAAACTTATTATTGAGTTGACGCATGAGAAATATTCCGTCTTCTGCTTTCCCACCTCTCTCCCTCACGTATTGCCACGCACGCACGCACACACGCACGCACACAGTGAATGCCCAACGGTAGACGCACATCAAATCTTCCACCTCCCCCTCGCTCTGGCCAAATCGCATTACGAGCGAGACAACAAACACACACGCGCACACACATGCACACACACACACGCACACACTCCCGTCCGGTAGTCGTAACTAGTTCTTGGCGGTGTCTGTGATAGTCTATAACAGCAGAGGAGTGCAACAAAGGATGCGCGCACGTTAAGGAGTGTGCATGTGTCTGTGGTCGCTCCGTCATTAGCGGGAGCAGAGAAGGGCAGGTGGAGGGTTGTAAGAGGCATATCGGCGTCCTCGCTCGTCCATTAAGACTGACGTCAATTTGACGGCCTCATGATTGCGGGGTGAATGGGACAAGAACATGTGCGTGTGTGTGTGTGTGTGTGTGTGTGTGTGTGTGTGTGTGTATGTGGGCCGGGGGGTGACCATGAATCAAGGCCGTGGACACTATCGTCCCCCCCCAGCTCCCCTCCACTCCCGGCCCCCAAACAAGAAGCCTTATCTGGGGGATGGAGGGGTCTGTAATGAGGCTGGCAGAATAGGCCGCTTGGCCTTGGAATGAACACACACTCGCTCACGCTTTAATTCGCACTTGAAGTTGGCCACGCCAACGGCAAAAAAACAATACATTATGTAGACACACCCACTGGCGTGGGCGCATGCCATAAAGTTATGCTGTCAGGGAGAACTCCAAAATGTAATTTGTTAAGATAATGAAAATTATAGGCTACATTTTTCAGGAAATATTGTCAATTCTTGTATGAGAGGGGGAGAGGTGGTGGAGTTTGCTTCTTTAGCAGACAGTTTGAGGGTCCAATGGAGTTTAGAGCTTTTGTCTGAACGTTCCAATTTTCTTTAACCAACACACAGACGTAAAGAGTGTTCAATAGCAATGATTTATAAAAAAACTAAATCTAAAACCTCAAAAAATGGAGTTTGGTGGTTTCCTCCCCACAGCGAAGGGGTAACGGTAAATCCCCGCCCATTCATTTATATGGAGTTGCTCACTGAGCACAAACTCCCCTTTTACCCCTCCTTCCTTCCTTCCGTGTTTGACGGTGATGTCGCAGGGCTCATCCTCGTACTTTAGTGTCGTCTCGCACGTATATGCACACCTGATAGGCTCAGAGACGGGTTCGCTCTCTCTCTCTTTCTCTCCCTCTCTCTCTCCCTCTCTCTCTCTCTCTCTCTCTCTCTCTCTCTCTCTCTCTCTCTCTCTCCCCCCCCCATGAGCTGATTGAGATGTTTTCTGAATTCGGCCTGGTTTCACCATGGCGCCACGCTGTCCAAAACAGCAGATCTACAAGCTCACAGCGTGTCGCGTCTGCAATCTGCTGTTTTTTTACTTGAGGTCGCTGCGATAGATGAGACACACTGCTGGGACTAGTGGACGGACCAGGGACAGTGTGTGTGTGTGTGTGTGTGTGTGTGTGTGTACAGCAGGGAATGACATACACACACATGGCAGTGGATATGTGGGGAGGCATGGCTGGTACAGCATGTCAGCAGGGTCAGACATACAGTACAAACGGCTCCTGGCGAGCAGGGTGGTTGCAGGTGAAGCACTTTGGATGAAGGTGCTATTACCATAGACTAGTAATAAAAGGATAGAGACCGAACCGGAGCGTTATTATTTGTATTACTTAAATGACTTTACTACACATTTTAGGATGGTCATTTTAGGAATCATATTTTTTAAAGCAGTTATGCTTGTCTTGTGCAATGGAAATAGTCAATCTACATTAAGCTCATGCCTCACAGCGCCACTTGGTGTGAGCTAGTAGATTGGCTTTCGTAATTGTAAGCACTCTATAAGTTGCCTCAATTTTATCTTGTTTCACTCCAGAACATAATAAATTATATTTGTTAATGGCCATGGCTAGCGTTTCATGGGCTGGAGCCAGGCTACTCTAAAATCCTTTTTAACCATAAAAAACAGCCATTTTTCTCATGAGGAGCAGGAAAATTGTCCTCACACTGTCTAGTCAAATTGTACTATACTTGACCCTCAAAAATATGATTATTAATACAAGCACACACACGCACGCGGAAATTCCACATCCCTCACGTCTTTGTGTCATGCACAAGTGAGTCCTTAAAACTTCCCGTTTTTGTATTCTCGTTGTCGTTCCCAAAATGGCATCACGACTCACTGCTCCATCTCTACTGCAGCAGTGGTTCTCAAAGTGCGGTCCGGGGACCCGCAGGGTTCCTTGAGGGAGTTCCAAATGGACCCTTACAGAACCAAGTGGACCCCATAAGAGTCCTGCATTTGTACACAAGAGTCAAGGGGGTCCTTGACTCTGTTTGTGAATCACCTCTCTCTACTGCAGTTCTCAAAGTGGGGACCCCCAGGGGTCCTTGGCAGGGGTTCCCTTTAACTTTTACGTATAACTTTATAATCCCTTTAACTTTATTAACGTATAACTTTATAATCGGCTATTTGAATGAGCATAAAACAGCATAAATCTTGTATGGCGGTCCGGGGTCCACTGGAACGAAATATAAAATTAATTTGAGGGTCCTTGACACCAAACAAGTTTAATGACCACTGTTCTACTGTATCTGCAGTCTCTGCTATAACTCGCCACGTGAGGAATAAGAAAACTGCACCCGTGCATGTTTTTATGTGTGTATTCCCTCTCTTTTTTTTGTATGCACCGCACACAGATGAAAGCATTATACAATGAGAACAATGTGGCGCATGAAACACGATCCCTTGCATGTTTTCCTTATTATTACTATTCCTTTGTTTTGTGAAGTGAATGGAGTGCCAACAGCAGCAGCGTTGTGAGAGCCGCGGGGCCATATACTGTAGCAGCATCGGTGAAACTCCTATCAAGGGAGCGAGGCAGTCGATACCAGAAGGAGCTTTATAGTAGCAATGTGCAGTGTAAGCGTCTGCCTGTGTGTGTGCGTGGGCGTGTGCGCGTGCGTGCGTGCGTGTGTGCGCGCCTGCCTTACTTACATACTTGTGAGGGCCAAAATGTCACTTATATAACCAGAGTAGCCTTTATTTGAGAAATAGCCTCACAAGAGAAATTACATTTATGAAATTGATCTCGGATTCATTATTTATTCTTCACTAGCCCGGAGTGTAATGCTCGTCTCTCGTCACTTGTGTTGTGCTTGTAATTAGTATCTTGTCATCTCTCTTGTTTGTTTACTTTCTTTTGTCATATTTGATATTGTTTGCTTGATTTGGCTAATGTAGTTTCAGTTTGTTGTCTAATGTTTGTTTTGTTTTGTATCAAAGACCCCGTCGGGGTCCCCTCGGTCCTCCTCAGAAATGAGATGCTACAATCATATCATTTCAATCATTGCATGGTTGTTTTATGTTAAAGCAAAAAAGGAAATACTTAAGGTTTAGGGGACGGGGCCACGCTATGCAGATGTACTCAGTCTGTGTTGCACACCTGAATGTAGCAATTTTCTGTGATTTTTTTCTCTCTGCTATTTTCAGTGGCGTCCTAAAATATTGATGTCTAGTAATACAAGAGTCTGTATGCGAGCACGCATACATGAGTGTGTCCCTGGACTTCTGTTTTTTCCTTCATCTGTGCCTTTGGTGCCTCTGTGAATGTGTCTGCCTGCCTGCCTGCCCTTGCATGCATGTGTATGAACCTTTGTAAGCGTGTGAGTGTGTCTTTGCCCATGTGTAATGTACCTTTGTGCTTTGATGTTTTTTATGCACACGCAAGTGTGTGTGTGAATGACATGCATGTATCTGTTGTACATCTGTGCGTCTGCCTGTATGTATGTGCGTGCGTGCGTGTCTGTTTGTGCGTGCATCCCTCTCTCATGTTTGATTCTGAACGGAGGCTCTGGTCTCATCTCCACAAACAAGGCTCTCTCAGTCCCAGTGGTTCGGTCCATCGCTGCACATATAGCTGAGCCAGAGGGAAGCCCTGATCAGCATGCACACTGCATCCTCCTCCCTCTGCCATAATGACTCCTCTCCTCTCCTTTCCACTCCTAGATCAGCTATTTTCAATTGGCCGAAATGTATATAGGATTCAGGGCCAAATATAGGCGCCCTTTGAGGAAAGTGGAGCGCGTGGTACTGGCTTTGAGGCCCTGCGACAAGGGCTCCTATAGGCCCCTTCATTGGCTGTTGATTGTGTAGAATTTGGTTAAAAAATATGATAATAAAAATGGGAAAAAAAGACAATTTCGTGTGCTATGGGGAGCCCCCAAATAATACTGGCCCAGGGGCCCTCGCGGGGGTTAATCTGTCCCTGATAGGGCTGAAGTAACTATAGTACAAAGTAACTATAGTAACTAAAGTTTTCAAATAAATGTAGTGGAGTAAAAGTACAATATTTGGATCAGAGTACAATTTACAATTACAATGTAGGCATTTAGCAGACGCTCTTAATCCAGAGTGACTTACATTAAGCAAGAACAAAGAATAAAAAAGCATAGCAATACATCAAATGTATACAAAGTAGTTATCACGAATCATATGTAAGCTAAGAGCGGAACAGTGCAAAATCTATAATGTATAGTATACTATACAGTGCTATGTTTACATAAAATGCTATGAGTCTACATAAACTGCTCTCTAAGTCTACATAAAAATGCTGTCTAAGATACATAAGTTGAGCCTTTTCATACGCCTGTAGGAGGTTGAGGCTAGGTCAAGTACTACGGCAAGTGCTATGATGGGCTAAGATGGAGTCTGAAGAGGTGTGTTTTCAGACTGCGGCGGAAGATTGGGAGCGAATCTGCAGTTCTGATTGCGAGTAGAAGTAAAAGTACTGGAAATTGGAATTATCTTTATAATGATAAAAGTACCTCAAAATTGTACTTGTGCAGTGAACTTGTACTAGGAAATGTACTTATTTATTTTACCCCCCCATGCCTTCCACTCCTTTTCTCCTCTCTCCCAGCATCCTCCTCTCCTCTCCATTGTCTTTCCTCACACACATGCAATATTCATCGGAGCCCATTAAAGTTACACACGCAGAGCGCTGCGCTCCGAGAGAGGCTTGAAATAACAATTCTTGAATACCAAACAATATCCACATCCCCCTAGCTCGTTCCCGTGAATCACCTCACACACTGGGACGCGTGGTGCAGACTCCCTCTAAGCCACACACCGCACCGCCGTTTTCCTCATGAAAGTGTGTGTGTGTGTGTGTGTGTGTGTGTGTGTGTGTGTGTGTGTGTGTGTGTGTGTGTGTGTGTGTGTGTGTGTGTGTGTGTGTGTGTGTGTGTGTGTGTGTGTGTGTGTGTGTGTGTGTGTGTGTGTGTGTGTGTCCAAGTACATGTACTCAAGTCAGTGGCAAACATCTACTCCACTACAATCTTTTTTTTTTACTATACTTTGTCGATTTAGATTATTATTACAATTATTATTACAAAACATACATTTACCACTGCTTAGACACACTGCTTTTAATACATAATATTGAACTTGTGAATTGGGACATTTCAGCATAATGAGTGCGTTTACTTTTGGTTTGTATATTTTGATGCTATGCTATACTTTCTAGTTTCTACTGTAATGTACATTTTACATACCCTACTTATAGGGTGGTACAGAGTATTTCAACATTGTCATATTGATACTTTTACTTTAAAAAAGAGTACTTCCACCACAGAAGAAGTGTATATACTGTATACCGTTTCTTCTTTCGTCAGTGTCTGTGTGTGTTGGAGCTGCCATGTTTTTCCATTCTCACCAGAGCAGTGTGTCAGCCGAGGTGTCGGTTCAACAGGAACAAGCTCTGTTATTTTCTTCTTTTATTTATTTATTTTTGCAACAATTGCCTTAAATGTAGTGACACTTTTCACCCCCCCCCCCCCCGGTCTCCCCCGCTAAGCGTGTAAACGGCTTAATGTCAGGCGTGGCAACGAATGCAGAGAGGGAGGGACGGACAGAAAACCATATATACAGTACCAGTACCCTGTATATATATTTTTGTAATGGTCCTATAAAATAACTCTTAACCCATTCTGAACGGGAACCCATATTGGTGTCAGCATCATGTTATGCTTTAGCTATTGAAAAATAGCAGATCTACAAGCTCATAGCGCGCCACCGAGTGGCGCGCTACGAGCTTGTAGGTCTGCTATTTTTGAAAAATTGAAGAGCGACTGACATTTTTAGAATCTGATCTCAGGTCAGAATGGGTTAATCAGACCAGTGTGTAGTCCAGTGGAAACCTCGTATGAATCTGATCTCAGGTCAGAATGGGTTAACCACTGTCTTAAACCCTATTATACTTTACATGGACCAGTGCAGCAAAAAGTGGTGCAAATGTAAATATCATGTCATGTTGAAAGAGACTTTCTCTTCTCCAAGTCATCCAACCACACATTGTACAATTCTCATAGAGTTGTAGAATGGGCAATACAAAACAACATGCATTATATTTTACATTTCCTAGTACAGTATATAAAGAAGCCAACAGCAGTGTCCACATCGGCATAGTAATAAGGACAGGGAGAAAATACATAAATGAGTTAGGGCATATACAATACAGTACAGTACATATTCAATAAGTAGGCAGTTTTAACAGCAGAGGTTAGGGGGTTGCGAGTAGGTGAAAAAAGCACATAAACAGCGTTGAAGTCATGCTAGGGTGAGGCAACACCGGCGATGTGGAGGTGCTGACCAGATAAGTGGAAACCTCTCTTTACACACTGCAGGAAGTCTGATAGACTGTCACAGCTCAGTGTAGTAATGTCAATAAATGTTAAGATGGAGGGGGGCTCTACATTCAAGTTTCACAGAAAACGGCGATCGACAAAATTGCTATATTCTCCCACAAAGACTCAGAATACGGATGTTGTAAAAGGGATAGTTCACCCCCAAAAATACTTTTATTTTCCTATCGATTACTCACCCCAGGCAGACTTAAATTCATGGATATGTTTTGTCGCATTCCTAAGCCGACTATTGGCAAAGGAGGAGACTATATGTGTCTCCATAGGGAACCACTGCTGGTCATCCAATATGTTCCATGGGGGTGAACTATCATAGAGACAGATTATGTCTTCCTCTGGGTGCTGAAGTCATGCTATAGTAACACACTCTGATGCGTACAGATGTCTATATTGCTTATGGCAGTGTGGCCAGCCTTGGATGGGGGTCCTTGACCTTGACATGAAAAGGTTTGAGAACTTCATTGTGCTTGAATACCCAGTATGTGTGTGTGCAGAAAGCTGGCCGGTCATGGCCATGCCATGGCCCACAGGGCTTGGCCTCCCCAGTCATAATACTCATTGTTAGTATATGGCAGCGTGCAGCGTAATGCTATGTGTTACTTCATTGTTAGCATATGGCAGCGTGCAGTGTGATGCTAAGTGACGCGCCTTCCTCCTCATCAAATATTCACCACTACAAACACACTGAAACCTCTCGCCTGGGTCCAAACATACATAATTTAATATGGAGAGCCATCCACCCATCTCTCACTCTCTCGCTCTCTCTCACTTCCCCTCCCTTTGTTCATATTTGCGTGTTTGTTTTTGTGTTTTTTCAGACATTCCTACATTATTCGTTATTCTGTTTGTTTGCTGTTGTCTTGAAGCGAGGGACATGTGTGTGTGTGTGTGTGTGTGTGTGTGTGTGTGTGTGTGTGGACATACTAGGAAGTCACGTTGAGCAGATGTTCGCTCCACCTGTGCTAGGGCGGGGAACAATGGAGAGAGAGACAGTGATAGAGAGTGCATGTGCAGTGTGCACGCGTGTGCGTGCGTGCGTATGCGTGCTCATGTGTGGCAGAGAGGAAGTTTAGCACATAAGTTCTCTAGTAAAGGATTTAGGTCAAAGGGCATGTCTCTAGAGAGGCAGAGTGGACCAATTAGAACTGCAGCAAGTTGTCAGGTTCGGAACCTGCATGATTGACAGCTCAGTGAGGTCAGAAGGTCACAGAGGGGGAGGTCACCTGACTGCTCCGGAGCGTCAGGCTGTTGTTAATTCAACACAGAGGGGAACCAAATGGACCCTTAAGGTTCCCGTAAAGACCTGTAACATGTCTATGGGGGTCCCATAATGTAAAATGAAGAAATGCCAGTAATACTGTATATATGTATATATATATGTCCTTTTCACATGATTTATTTACCTCCGACGAGCAGACAACGTACGCGTTTCGGCCTGGTCGGCCTTCCTCAGCGTTCAGGCCGAAATGCGTACGTTGTTGTACGTTGTCAAGGACATATAGCCTATTGAGTGCTGGCATTTCTTCATTTTAACATGCATCATCGAGCCTTGCACCTAGAAGCATTGCTTCTACTGTAAGTGTTGCGACTTGTCTGCTTCGGCAGTACTCTCTTCTTCTCTGCCCCATAATGTAACCCTATAGGTCACTGGTTCTCAAAATGGGATCTAGGGACCCTCTGGGTTCCTTGAGGGGGTTCCACAGAGAACCTTAAACCAACGTATTCCCATTCCCAAGACGGAAAACCTTGATATGACTTACCATTCTGTCCCTATTGGGACTCGAACGGGAATAGGGAATGAAACGGACTCTGCAACGTTCGGTATGGGTCGCCTCATGGCTCGCTCGGCAGTGCCACTAAGTCCGCTTTAGACGGTGCACTGTTGTTTTCCCTGCGTGTGTGCGTATTTGTGTGTGCGTGCGTGTACTGTAGGCTACACACGCGTGCGTGTTGCTAGTACCACCTGTCATACGCTTCTCTGTTACCCTTCTCTGCCCTTCTATGCCCCCTGCTGTGTGTGTGTGTGCGTGCGCATGCCTGCACGTGTGCTGAGCTGCAGGTGTGCTCCGCAGGGATGGGATGGTTTCTCCGGAGCACCCTTGCGTGCAGGATGTAGCACCCGTGTGTCAAAGACACACTTCACCCCGCCCCCCCCCAACCATCCTCTGTACTTCTCCACTCCCTTCCGCTCGCTCGCTCGCTCGCTCATATAGCCTAAAGGTCGTATAGGCTGAAACGTTGCTGTCAGTGTTTCCCTAATAAACTATCTCCGTACGTGCGTGCGTGCGTGCGTCCGTGCGTGATGAAAATGTAAGTCTATTCGTTCACTTATCAGGCTTTTACTCCACCATGAATTAATAACAGCCGATCCTCCTCTAAATCACACAAACGATGTGAAGCCCCTCAACCAACGGAGTCTGTGCGTGGCTGTGTGTGTGTGTGTGTGTGTGTGTGTGTGTGTGTGTGTGTGTGTGTGTGTGTGTGTGTGTGTGTGTGTGTGTGTGTGTGGGTGTGTGTGTGTGTGTGTGTGTGTGTGCTCGTTTGTCTGTGCATGCCTGTGTTCCATCTTCTGACACTTGGCGTAGTGTGAAATTGAATTAAACATGCTTCACACACACACACACACACACACACGCACACGCGCTCTCACACGCACACGCTATCAAAATGCTAATTTTACGCCTCTCTCGCCTTTCTTCCACATATGCTGCTTCTTAAGCTGCGATAACAACAATCCACATGGTTGATTATTAGCATCTGTTTCCCGTGCTGATCATATGGGTCACCATGTCGCCTCGGTGCACCACAGCTGCTCAGTGTGAAGATGGCGATGGCCTCCAGGGAACAGTGGGGAGCCACAAGGGACCAGCGTGGCTGTGGCTCCAACGTTGATCTCAGCCATGCAGCGTCTACGCCAGAGTGGTTCTCAAAGTGAGGTCCGGGGCCCGCCGAGAGGTCATTGAGGGAGTTTTAGGGCGTCCCCCTCAAATTAGCTAACGTATAGAATCACTATTCACGCCCTTACGCTATACAGTACGTAGAAACTGCAGATCCGACCAATATATCCGAGTCATAGTGTGTCGGGGGGGCTTTGTCAGAGTACCCGTTTTGCCCGTTTGTCTGTGTCGCGTCTGTGCCCATATATAAAGATCTCTGTATGTGTCCGTCTGCCTGTGTTCCTTCTATGCCCATATACGTACAGTATGGACATAATGATCGGATCTGTTGTTCTGGACAACCGTTGGGTGCATATATATCCAAAGTGGTCGTCGACACCGAAAGCCCTAAGGCCTTTCAGATGGGGGTCAGGGACGTAGATGACCATTTAGTTGCTGATATTTGTGCTGCCCCCCCCCCCCCCCTCCCGACGAGAGAGGCCGCAGAGAAATGTGTTATTATGAGGGTGGGCTTGGCACTTTTTGGCACATTTTGTTGCCCCCCTCAGCGTGTTGCCCTACTCACAGTGCGTATTGCGTGTATACGTAACAGTGGCACTGGGGGGTCCGCAGCCAAATGCATATTCATTGCATGACATTAAAATGTCATGCAAATGTCCAATGTCCATGACATTAAAATGTCCAAGAACTCCCAACGAAAGAACATTGGATGGACATTACTGAGGAACTGTATGTCATGGACATGACAAACATTCATATACTTAGACTACAAGAGGATAAGTTCTATAAAAAGTGGGAAAAGTGGGATCTCTTCTTTCAGCCTAGTGATAATGTCTGAGGATTTCAATGAATGTATCCTGTAATATGAAAAATGCGGCCTTGTTTTTGTTTTTTGTCCCTTGTCCCTGTTTTTATCTTGTTCTTTCCTTCTTTCCTTTTTTGTATTGTCTTTTTTTTTATTGTCCGTTATAAAAAAATCGGGGGAAAAAAGAAAACGTCCAAGAACCACTGGCCTACGACACAGTCTATTAGTATTATTAGTATATTAGTATTAGTATTGACTCTTCTCCATCACTCTACATTAAATATCTTTGGTGAAAATAGCCAATCTACAAGCTCAACAGCTCTGCTGAATTCAGATTGACTCTCTTTGATCCTCACTTCCCTTCTTCCTCTACCAAGCACTCGCCATCTTTTCTTCATGTAGTTTCCCCCTCTTTTTTCATTAATTTTTTCCCTACCTCGTTCTCAAGTGTGCTTCTCAGTCATTTCATCTCGCCCGCACCAGCAGCTCTGGCGGACGACTCGCTTTTTGTTTGTTTTGATTTGCGTCTCTCTCTCTCTCTCTCTCTCTCTCTCTCTCTCTCTCCCTCCTCCCTCCCGGGGGCCTCAAACTATCTGTCACCTCACGTTTATTCTCAGGTTGCCTCGCTGTAAGTTCTTCAAAGACGCTGATAATAGCCCACTTTACACACACACCTTATATGCACGCACGCACAGACACATGCACACAGACACAGACGCGCACACATTTGTATTGCTGTACTTGCTGTAGGACATTAAAATGTTATGATGGCAGTTTCATGCCATTTCAACTTTTTTTGGAGCAATATTTTACCCAACCCTAAAAGAAAATTATACTGTACTTTGTTGTACGAAACCGGTATGCAAGTATAAATCAGGCATAAGTCAAACCCCAACCCCTAACCACTAAATGTCTAATTCTAACCCATACCAGCATGCATCTTTTCATAATATTTTTGTATTTATTTCATTATATAGTTTTAATATAAAACCATAATTTATGTTGTCTCAAATTCTACTACTGTAAACTTGTGCCGACATTCGGCCCTCACCTGTATAGAAATACAAGTATGCACGCATGCGCGCAAGTGCGAACACATGCACGCACATACACAAGCACACATGCGCGCGCGTGCCTCACACTTCCTTTAGTAGTGTGCTCTCATTCTTCGCTCTCATAATGCATTTCTGAGACTCTTTTAGCCAGACTGTCAACTCCGCTCCCATACAGAGAGCATTCTGAGACTCTTTTAGCCTAACTGTCAACTCCGCTCCCATACAGAGAACATTCAGAGACTCTTTTAGCCTAACTGTCAACTCCGCTCCCATACAGAGAACATTCAGAGACTCTTTTAGCCAGACTGTCAACTCCGCTCCCATACAGAGAGCATTCAGAGACTCTTTTAGCCTAACTGTCAACTCCGCTCCCATACAGAGAACATTCAGAGACTCTTTTAGCCTAACTGTCAACTCCGCTCCCATACAGAGAGCATTCAGAAACTCTTTTAGCCAGACTGTCAACCCAGCTCCCATACAGAGAGCATTCAGAGACTCTTTTAGCCAGACTGTCAACCCAGCTCACATACAGAGAGCATTCAGAGACTCTTTTAGCCAGACTGTCAACCCAGCTCCCATACAGAGAGCATTCAGAGACTCTTTTAACCAGACTGTCAACCCAGCTCCCATACAGAGAGCATTCAGAGACTCTTTTAGCCAGACAGTCAACCCAGCTCCCATACAGAGAGCATTCAGAGACTATTTTAGCCAGACTGTCAACCCAGCTCCCATACATTCAGAATTCAACAGCATATTGCAACGTATTGCGTAAGTAAACCTCTCTGATCTCTTGGCAGTCATCGAGTGGAACTGTAAAGGAAGCGAAAGGATTTGTATTGAAAACCACCTCCACTCATGTTGTGCGTGCGTGCATGCGTGCGTGCATGCCTTCTGCCTGTGGCATGTCCCGTTGGCTGCCCACTCCTTGCCCAGGGCTACTGGGCAGAGGGAATGAAGGGAACTTGAACTTGACTTTGACCTGTTCAAGAGAGAATCCACCTCCAGCTTCTGTTAAAAATGAAACGCTGCATCTGACACGTTTCACCCAGCTCAGTGTCATGAGTCAATGCTTATGTAACACATTATGTAACACATTAATATCCACTTCCAGTGGTGTAAAGTAACTAAGTACTGTACTTAACTGTAACACTTAGGTACTTTTTCTTTACGGAAGTATTTCCAATTTCCAGTACTTTTACTTCTACTACACTACATCTCGGTTCCAAAGATTGCACTTTTACTCCACTACATTTATTCGAAAACTTTAGTTACTTTGTAGACTTATTATTACAAAACATGCATTAACCACTTCATTTCGTCCTTTTGAAAATAGGCGATCTACACGTTTGTACCGTACGTGTGCACACATCCAATATACGATATGTCCACAGCATGTCTGTGTGTCCTACATGCACACCGAGACACGCATGCACGCACACACACACACGTCCCTCACTTCAAGGGAAACAAGCAAACAAACCGCAAACAAGCAGAATTACACACACACACACACACACACACACACACACACACACACACACGTGCGCACACTCGATCACGTCCAATGTAGGTCTCTGCAGGCCAGCTGTATCTCCAAGTGGATCTGAGAAGGTTTTCAGCTGAGTAAGCTTCCCCTCACACGCATGTGTTTTTAATTATTATTTTCTCAAAACATTTAAATTTCTCTCAGGAATGAAAAACGTAATTCAACGATTTTTTTCCCAGCGATTTCACGAAGAAATAAAATAAAAATCGAAGAAATTCCATAAATTAGAAAAGAAACGTTTAAGAAGTAGCGCAAATAGCTGATCTACAGGCCCACAATGCGTCGCGAATTAAGCGACACGTTGAGTTGCGAGTTTTCAAAAAAACTAAACATTGTCATATTGAGAAGATACAAGTTTTCTCCCTGACCTCAATGATGTGCATTGATGAGTAGAGTTTGCAACACACTAGTCTCCAGCTTCCACATTATCGCTGTTGTTATTTCTGCAGCCGTTCGCTCGTTTGTTCGTTTGTCGGTCGTTCACGCTCCGACGGCCGCACGGGGCCTGCAAGACGTAATTGTTTTAATTTGCCAACTGCACGCTTGCTTAATTAGGACGGAAAGCAGAACCAACGTTTTATTTTATTTTCTCCCTTCTGCCCACGATGATGCTACAGAGGAGAAGAAGCAGTCAAACGCACAGAGTGCAAATGAAGTGTGTGTGTGTGTGTGTGTGTGTGTGTGTGTGTGTGTGTGTGTGTGTGTGTGTGTGTGTGTTTGTGTTTGTGTTTGTGTGTGTGTGTGTGTGTGTGTGTGTGTGTGTGTGTGTGTGTGTGTGTGTGTGTGTGTGTGTGTGTGTGTATCATGCGTGCGTCATGCGTGTGTGTGCGTGTATACTTGTGAGGTACAATTCAAATCTCCCTACAAGAGAAATACACAAATACACAAAAAGAATGTTTTCGTATCAAAACAAACTATCTCTAGAGCACATTTACAAGGACCAAAGGTCAACCAAGTTGCTGTACAAGATCATAAAAACAAGCATACAGAGAAACAAGAAAACACAAATGGCATAATAGAGCAAAGACAAGAATAACAGTTCATTACATTTAATCAAACATAATTAAAAGCCATGGAGAAGAAATATGATCTAAGTAGGCTAAGGATTTAAAAGCCTCTAAGGAGCGAGCAGACTTGATATAGAGTATAGGCTGTTCCAGAGGTTGGGGCTGAGAAAGCACGGCCACCTCTGGACCTATAATTGGTGTCGGGGCACAGTATAATATGGCAATGTATGGTAATAAAAAAACAATATTGGAGTTAGGCGTATCAACACAGGCCTTGTTTTATCCTTAATGTTAGTCACTTAGAGTTGTCCCTATATATCTGTTGGTCTATGAAGCTTTAAACGGTTTAAGGCCAACATACATTTCTGATATTGTACAATAGATAACTCTTCGTGTGACCACAGCGCTCTGACTTAAGGTGCGTTACCCGTCCAAATTATATTATATAAATAACGGTGATGGGTCGCACACACCAGTGTCTGCTTTCTGTCCCTATAGAACATAAACCCATCCATCCTCAAGCACCCACTTTGAAAACCCACCCAGCCACTCGTGACATATAACCTTAGTTTATTAGCGCGCATTTTCTTCTTCTGAATAACGAGCGATGAAAGGACAAAAACAGACACTTCAGATTCAGAATAATCCTCCTCCTCCTTCAGAATGTTGATTGGCTCAGCTGGCCGGGAATAAATGTGAAAATGCTCACGGGGTCACAGCTATTAAGTGGTGTAGCCTGTGTGTGTCTGTGATTAGAGCCTGCTCTGGGACAGTTGATTAAAAGGACCACTTCACCACTTTTCAACCTATTTACATATACGTAATAGGTCCTCACTAATGATCATGATAAAATGGCACCATTTTTTTCTGAGTCTGTGTCTGATAGGAGGACTGTGGGCAGTTCAGAAACCCGTCCATCGATGGGGAATCCAAATAGAAATGGCAGGCTTTCTTTTATCGAAAATGGAAGCCATCGCTCTCACTAATAATATATATATAATAATATATAATACAAATCTAAACATTTTTGTATCTTGTAATCTTGTTTAAAAGAACATCTGCCTAACGATGATGTCACTGGTGGACAGGTGTCTGAACTGCCCACAAATATATGAGACACAGACTGAGTAGGAAGAAAATGTTCCATTTTATCATGATTATTTGTGAGGACCTATTATGAAGATAGGTTGAAAAGTGGTGAAGTGGTCCTTTAAGAGGTGTGTGTCTGTGTGCGTGTGTGCGTGTGCGCGCGTGCGCACACATCCATCTGGTTTCGGTATTTCTAAGCTTCGCTTCAACCAATCAGATTCTTGGCCTGAGGAAATGGTCCAGCACTTTCGCTGCTAGCCAATTACCTCCTACTAACGAGTCTAATCTCTAACACCCACTGCACACACACACACCTCCCCCTCTCGCTTACTCTGGTGGTATACCTTTTCCTTTCCTAGAAACGTAGTGGAGTAAAACAAATAGTATAAAGTATACTCAAATAATGTGCTTAATTACAGTACTCAAGTATATACGTTGTTACTGCGCGCATGCATGCACAGACCATACTGTTATGCACATATAGGCAGCTGTTGAGTTGAAGTGCATGATCCTCAACAATCTCACCTCCAGGTGTTTATGGATGACTGTCGGGTGGAAACCTCACTAGTCCAATAGCTAAAACATAACATACAAACAATAATATAAGCCTGCATGGTATACCGAGGCTACAAAAAAGTTTGGGAACGTAGAGATGAGAGGTTTCTTCACGACGGCACCGACGACGGATAACTGATGAGACGGTTATGGATACGAGAGGTTGAGGAGCAGTTTCCCCCCAGATGTTCATTTGTTTGCATAATGATTGCCGGCGCTGCATATGCTCAACCCCCACCTTCTTCAACTTGGCTTGCGCGCCGCACACACACACACACACACACACACACACACACACATGCCTCCGATAGTTTGGAAACATTTTATTCATGACATGTAAATACGAAGTGTGAATATTACATTAGACGTCGGCATCCGGGATCTGCTATGCGTTCGTTATCGTTACTCCATGCTCAGCACATTAGAAGCCATCCATTTAACCCATTTTGGGCGTGAACCCCTTTTCGTGTTTCAAGCGTTATGTCATGCTTTAGCTATTGAAAAATAGCATATCTACATGCTTGTAGGTCTGCCATTTTTGAAATGTCGTGAAAATGTGGTGCAAATCTTTGAATATATATTTCAGAGCGAACATTTTTAACTAAAATATTGGCTTCTGGGGGGCCCAATAGAGAAAATTCTGGGGGTCCTTGACATGAAAAAGGTTTTTTTTTTTATCGACCTCAGTCTAAAATGGGTTAAGAGCGGTAAATAATGTACTGTGTATATATAGGCTACTGCATATATAACACAAACTCTCCCAGGGGGAATTGAAACCCTCAGGGGACAGCTGAGCCTGTACTGGTGGTGTTGGAGTGGTGGAGGGAGCAATCAAAGCACATACAACCTTCCGTGTGTGTGTGTGTGTTTTGGTGTATACCGTACCGTCCATATTTTATTCAGGTCGAAGTGGCGCGGATCAAACTATGAAATAACTATGTTGCCGTATTGCAAATAGATCGGTGGTATTGAACAGGGGGTCCCGGACCCATTAGTACCAGCATGACGGAAGTAAAGTGTGACAGAAGTAGCATGATTGTGCTTAAATTCATATTTAGAAAATGTTTCAGATGTAAAAAATTGTTCTGAGATGATGGATGATGATGGTCATGGGAGGGGAACCTTCTGAAAGTTCCATGGCAAAGATAATCAACTTCAAAATCTAAACAAAAAAAGTCGGGGGGGTCCCCTGCGTCACTGCAGGGGGTCCGTCAAATCTTTGTGCGATAGCAACTACTTTTTTACATTAACCACTTGAACCCTAGAATCTCTATTCCGGGGGGAACATTAGGCCAAAAATAGCGGACGCGTTAATTGTGAGCTTGTAGAGCTGCCATTTCCAGGCAAAGAGGTTTGGTGTATAAAGAGGGAAAAATGCCAAGTTTACCAAGTATCGAAAATAGACATTATCACTACTTCAGTGTACGGTATTAATAGAAAAGATCATGTGTAAATGAAATTAAATCAATTCAAATGTTCTTCTAATATTCTGCAACCCGATTTCATACAATATGTAGGTAGGGGGATCCTCCATCTCTCTCCAATATGTCCCTCCTTCATCTCGTTCTCTCGGCAAAGGGGTCCATGGCCTAAAACAAAACGTTGAAGGCCCCTGCTATACTGTATAGATGCTTTGATGTTTCACATGCTCCCATCCTTGACGTGAACAAGTGGCCGATACAGTACTTGGCGCGTTCTGTCCGTCAAGGGAGCTAGGGGCGTTGATGCTATTGCCACATACTTCTTCGGTGTGATCGCATGAATCCACACCAAACTGTAATAGCAGTCAGTAAGTCATCAGAAGATGAACATCGTCTCTGGCTGATGCTGTCAGTTCAGCTCAGGCAGGTCTAAATGGAAGACATGTTCGGTGTGACAAGTGCTTTCAGCGCTGGAAACATGCTACATGGGCCAGTGGGCATCTATTGATTTACCTCTCAAGGAAGACATAATCGCTGTCGAAACCTCTTATCTCCATATTCTAAACTATTTTCCTTTTTGTTTTCTTCTATTTATTTATTTATTTATGTTAATAACGCCCTACTTTATCAAAAGTAGCAGAACCACGAGCTCGAAACTAGAGCTTGACGCTCTGCTGCTTTTGATGTTTTTTAATTTGAACTCTGAAAGGTGACGGTTTCAGACATACGAGGACTCAGAGACTCATTTCTGTTAAAATACATCCTAAAATGCCTTGGTTGAAGTAGACGTACAAATTGGGTGAATTATACGTTAAAAAAAGAATGGCAATTCAGTGAATTCACAGTGTTTAACTTTATGTAGTGCAGTTCCTCTTGACCAGATCGTTGGCTCATTATCTGCATGGCCGTGCTAATGCAAAGTAATCATTCTGTCTGACAGCCAGAATTAAAAATGCTATGGAAGCATGAATTATGCATGAGGCGGAGAGAAACTGCATAGGAGCAGTAACGCATAGTCATGTAGAGCGAAACGTAATCTATTTTAGACTTGGGAAGAACAGACACGCCGTAAATTGTACTGTTTTGGCCGTGACATTTTGGTAATGGTACCTGACGTGGGTAGAATTTGTGACATTTTCTCTGTCGGGTGGAAACCTCATGTCCTAAACTGTTACGTTTCAGGATTCAAATTCAAAAGCATCAAACGAAGCAGATCTACAAGCTTGAAATACGTCGCTTCGCACCACATGTCTAACTGGCGGATCTGCTACTTTTGATGGTTTTGTGTTGACACTGTAGTATGATGAAATATGGCACTAATTTACAAACAAAACACACACAATGTGTACAAGGTACAATATGGAGATACAGCGAGTAATTTTACATACGTGCATGGTGTTACTTTTACTTCTAACACTACTGCGAACAGACAATAAATGTGTGCACTTTAGTTTGACCCGTGTTGGGTTGGTATAGCATGCAGGGCCGAGCTAGAGAAGCATTCCCTTTTCCACAGTACGGGAAGGTCTCCTTTCTAACTTTCTTGTTTCTGCTGAGCTGTTCTTTTTTTGTCACTTTTTTTTATGTCTTCTCTCAAAAAGTCGGAAATGCGAAAGGTCGTATTTAGGTCTTTCTCTTAGTCTCAGTCTGAGGCCCTAATTATAAATGTGTTTTTCTATTTCCTGCAATTGTCTCCTCGTACACTCTTAGGTTTTATCTCCCACACTGGCCTTTATTCTCACCCTCTCTCTCTCTCTCTCTCTCTCTCTCTCTCTCTCTCTCTCTCTCTCTCTCTCTCTCTCTCTCTCTCGTTCCCTTCTCTTCATCGGTGCTGATAGGGGGGTGGGTCTGTTGTTCACAAAGGGAGAGAAAAGACCACCCTTCACTCGATACCGCACACAATACTTCCCGCTCGGCAGAGATGAAAGGGAAGAAGCCGTACACGCAATATCTCTCTCTCTCTCTCCGCCCTCATCCTCCTTTTGTGTTTTCGTCGGCTCATCATTTCCTGCCTTCCTCTCCACCTCTCCCTGCGCCCCACTCCTCTTCAATTATCCTCCCATTCGACAGCCAGACTTCGCACTCTCTCTCTCTCTCTCTCTCTCTCTCTCTGTCGTCTTAGACCCCCCCTCTCCTAATGGTTCCGTAATGGTTGCAGAGCTGTGAGTAGTTTGGATGATGGCGCTTCCACACTTGAGTGGAGTGACAGGTGGTCAGGTGTGGCCGCGGCACCCGGGAAGCAACTCTGAACGGGATTTTTCCAGTTTTTTTGTTCTTTTTGTTTTAAGATCTTTTCTTCCGTGTGTTGGCTGAAAACTAAGAAACTGTATAAAACTGGTGTGTGCGCACACACACGCACTCGCACACACACACACACACACACACACACACACACACACACACACACACACACACACACACACACACACACACTTTGTTGGGATTGTTATGAACATTTCACCACCCCATAATACTTTTGCTTTACGTCAAATTTTGAAAATATCGGATGTATAGGCCTACATTATTGTGATGCGGGGCCAAGTTTGAATCCTTTGCTACATAAGTCAGAAGATGAGGATGAAGTTACTATTTTGTTGATTACTATTCTAATATCTTCTCTCTTTCTCTAATCCCCCCCCCCCTCTCTCTCTCTGTCTCTCATGGTGCTGTTCCCTCATTGAAAATAAGAAGGTAAGAACTACTTTTTATTTGTTAAATGTCTCCTTGTTTGCATTGTGACGTGACGCCATGACTACACAGTTGACCAGAGACATTAAGGATTGGTCTTTCCTCGCTGAGTGAGACTCTTGAACTGGATAATCACCTAAAGATAGCAAAGGCAATTCACACTCAGATTGGGTGATGAATTGAACACGCCGATGGCATAGGCCAGGGGTGCCCAACCATCCCATAGGCCAGGGGGTACCCACACTTTCAAATAGCAGCGCCGAGACCGACCCAGATCTGATTATTTCCGACATTCCGAGAGACCCGACCCAGCCAGGCAGACAGAAATGTGGACTAACTTTATGAAAGAATACAGCTGACATATTGACCAATTACCATTTTATGATTAAAGCGAGAGAGAGAGAGAGAGAGAGGTTCCCTCCCTGCACTGCAGGCTGCAGCAGAGGGTGAGAGGGGCAGGCTAGAGAGAAACTCGTCTCTTCTCTTCTCTTCAGCGTGCGTGCATTTAAAATTAACCAAACGGATCGTTTGTTTTTACCAGCTGCTTGCGAAGCATGCAGGTGGTCTATGACTAGGTCTGAAACTTGCAACACCGCAAATAGCGAGAGAACGACACCCTTACCTCACTAGTCGACACCCTAGTCTCACTGATCAGTGGGTTGCCTATAGTCCACATATTTCCAGTTGCTTGCCTGGTTTGGCCAGGTTTGGTTTTTGGAGGATGGTTAGCTTATTTCTGTCACGACAGTTGGCAACAGTGGCAACCATACTGCTGAGTACTTCTGCTGCCTCGTCTCCAGCAACAACCAACAGACACTGTCACCGATACAGGAGAGGGAAACAAATGTAATGTTTACAGTCCGTCCTGCACAGACAGTGCAGTGAGCGAATCCAACTTCCAGTATGTATCCACTACAGACTACAGGCTGCAGAGAAAGCCGACACAGAGGCAGTTATAGCGGACCCCCACAGATAATAACAATGCAGCTGGTAATTAATTGATTTAATCAATTCTTGTTTACACACTTATCAGTTTTAGCAGATGCATGTACCGGTGTTGGCTGATTGGAATATTAACGAGGCGCCACACTCAACGAACTTAAAATAACGCACGAGACAGTTGCCATGGTTGCTTTAACCTTCTTATATTCATTTGTGTTGAGCTTTGCTAGTTTGCTTTCACCTTGTTGAGGTCAGTACTGTTGTCGGGATCCGTGATATAAAGTTGACAGCAGCAATGTTTTTGCATTCACTTAGTATAAAAACATTTGCGACAAGTAGCAGCAATTTACATGTAATTGAATTAAAGTTCGTTGCTGTTTATATGAACAGTATTTCTAAACAGTGGGGTGTAATTTACAATTTACAATTTAGGCATTTAGCAGACGCTCTTAATCCAGAGCGACTTACATTAAGCAAGAACAAAAAGCATGGGAATACATCACATAAAGACATTTATCATGAAACATGCGTAAGCTAAGAAAGTAACAGTGGAATATCTATAATGAAACTATACATATAAGCTATACATCTATTCTACTATGCTACACATATGTACTATGACGTGCTATACAATGCACTTATGCTGTCTACATAACATGCTATAAGTCTGTGTCAAATGCTATCTAAGTCTACAGAATTGCTATCTAAGGGGGTGGGGTAAGTGCTATTGGCCATGATGGAGTCTGAAAAGGTGGGTTTTCAGACTACGGCGGAAGATTGGGAGTGATGCTGCAGTTCTGACTGCAATGGGAAGTGCATTCCACAGTTTTGGAGCCAGAAGGGAGAAGAGTTTGGGACGTGTGGAGCGTTGTCCCGGCGTTTTTAGTGAGGGTACTTCCAGCTTCCCTGCGTTGGCTGATCTGAGTGAGCGGGAGGGTTTGTAGGGTTCGATCATACTTGCAAGATATGGGGGAGCCATACCTTTGGTTGCTTTGAATGCCACCAGTGTAAAGCAGCATACACACAATGATTTGTATTCCTTAACGTGGTTGTATTCCATTTGACATCCTTAGTCCTGACACAGCAGCTCACACATCTTGCTGCTGTGTTTGCACATTGCTGTGCTTCACCCAACAGATATGGGAGTTTTTTGTCATTATGGTCATGTTTTCAAACTCTCCTTGGGCGACTGTAATCCGTGGGAAGTATAATGTCTCTGATGTCTTGGTACAGTGGGCAGACGGTAAGGAAGTGTAGCTCAGTCTCTACCTCATTTTGTGTCTCTCCCCTCCTGCCCTCACGCTGTGTAGCCCCGAGCGAATCAATCGAAATCCTATCGCCGCTGTGTGTGGGATTTGTCCATCTCTGTGAGGGACAAGTCCGATCGTTGTATGTACTGTATGTTTAGAAACAGGTGAATGTGAACCTGCTGTGTATTGACAGCTTTTTACAGATTGTAGGAGGAAGGTAAGCAGAGGCTGATAAAAGTAGTGGTTCACAATGTGTGGTCTGGGGACCCCCATGGGGTCCTTGAGGGGGTTGCTGTGTGTCCCCTGCAAAGTTAGGTAATCAAAATCAACAACTTTCACCCGATATACGCCAGTAAGACGCCTGAGGGCGAGAAGCCGCACGCACGCATCCGCCTGGGTGACAGCAGACTGCTGGGCGAGTGCTGGCGCTTTGGCATGGGATCAGGAATGAATTATGTATGTATGGTATTTTGAGTGTACAAGGTTTGATGAGGTCAGATCATATGGAGATCTGAGGGTGGCAGCGGGGGCAGTGTCTTGAGTGTACAGGGTTTGATGAGGGCTCAGGTAGGTCCGGGCCTTAATTTTCGGGCCTGTTGAGAACTGTAGTTTTCGCCGGCTGCCGGGCGCGGCTGCACTAATAACTTTGGGGCAGGCTCGTCTAGAGTTTGAATGGACATGGTATCAGTCAAAAGGGAGACATCGAAGTGGAAGGATGGATGGGGAAGGATCAACATATGGAATGTCAGAACAGGTCAGCTCCATATATGGAGATCTAAGGGTTTGAGGTCAGATGTAGAGTTGCTTGCCAATATTGATGACATCAGGAATCTCCATATATGGGCATTCACATATATGGGCTTAATATTGATGAGGGACCTCCATCCCTGATGATGTCACAAGACTAACTAACTAACTGACGGAAAATGCCCAATTTCATAGTAAATGCGACCTGCGCTCGCAAAATAACAAACAAGCTTGTTGTGAACTTGTACATTTGTAATGGGAACATTGGGAACATTTTAACAACACAAGTCTTGTATGGGGGGGTCGGGTCCCTTGCACAAAATATTCTCAGATGGGGATCTGCGACCAAACACCTATACCACATACATGGTGCCTGCATTCAAAGGAGAGGTTTATATACAGTACAGTACATAATGCAATGTGTTATTGTATGTCTTTCTTGTTGAGAGCTCTTAGTCGTGATGAAGAGGAGTAGTGGTGAAGTCGGAACCGCGGGGGTTTCCGCCAACCCGTTGGGAGCCCCCGCTGACTTGTCGACAGCTTTCTAGGCGTCAGCCCGGGCTTTTATCGATTGCGAGCGCTCGTGTGTTGTTCCTTTATTTATATATTATTTATTTTTCGCCTCGAGGGACGCAGCCGAAAATCAAACGAGAAAGGCAAAGAGCTCATTGTCGATCCGCCGGCCGGCCGACCGACCGGCCGCACCGTATACTTCACGTGTTTGTTTGAGTTGCGCATGCAGGGCTTCATGACGGAACATACAGTATTCTCTCAGAGGTTTGATTGAATTACGGCCGGCCTGACTGAAGGAAAAACATCACACGTTTTCCCCTCTGGGGTCTTTGTTTGTGTTTGGAGCGTTGGTCTCACAGGCGGGTAAAGTGTGTTTTATAAGAGAGGACCGCATGCCGAGAAGACATCACGCACACACATGCACGCGTACACACACGCACACACACGCGCGCGCACCTACGCGAGCACAAACATAGCTTATTACATCGTCTCTGTTGAGCTTAATAAGAACAAATAAGAGCAATGATCTCTATCCCAGTGTAACCATTAGTGCTCTCTGCTCATTCCCAGTACATCACCATTAAGGTCCTAATGGGCCATTTTCTTTGTACACCCTCCCATGGAGCGCATTCCCCATGGACCTCTCCTCTCCTCTCCTCTCCTCTCCTCTCCTCTCCTCTCCTCTCCTCTCCTCCATACTCAGAATCCCTTTTATTGTCATATCACAGATTTTCAGGTGTGAAAAAGCAGGTGGAATATTTGTTGTGCTAGCTCCTAGTTTGTTATTTCCAGAAAGAGAAAGAAAAAGGCGCATGGGGCATTCAGCATTGTCGAGCGTCTACACAAACACTGTCGGGCCATGTTCGGGGCTGATTTGTCAGTGCATTCCTATGGGCTGGGGGTGGTGGCACCTGTCAACAGGAGGAGTAGGACGTCCTCCCAGTGGGGGCTCCCCACTGGGAGGTGAGTCAGTAGGATGAAACAGTATGTCCTTCCGGTGGGGGCTCCTCATTGGCAGCTGAGTCAGTATAGTAGGATATACAACAATTGTGGTGTAAGACAAAGTCGCACGAGCTTGTGAGCTTGTGAGCTCCTAGCTGTATGTCCCGATGTTCCCGGTGCACGACTATGGCTCATTTCAGATGAGAATTGATTAATGCGCCTAATAGTAATTCATTTTCAACGACACCTGCGTTTTTTTTTTCCTCCTGTATGCACAGAGAAGTCAAGGGGCAACAACAACAACAAGCGTACAGGTATTTATGTGGGCACGGTCCCGTGAAATTGTCGGCCACACGTTCATGTCGTGCACACGCCCCGCGACTGACCAGACCTGGTCAGCTTTTTTTTTTACGCTTGCGTTGTCGCGCCCCATCTTGAGCAGACCTGGAGCAAACATGTCTGCCCGTCTGAAAGTACCAAGCATTGTCTAGACTTGTTCTTTTTCAGAATTTCTATCTAAACAACATGCCCAAAATAACCAGGGTTAATGTGTTTCTTATATTTCTGTGGAAAACCTTTTAAACCTTTTATACCCGCATGGAGCCAGACTGTTGGCCTCGCTGGGACGCCAGGGCATCTTATCTCGCTGCTCCTCAATAATTCCTTCAGAGCTCCAGCGGCGTCTGCCCCCTTCCACCCCTCCTCCACCTCCACCTCCTCCTCCACCCCTCCTCCACCTCCACCCCTCCTCCACCTCACCCCTCCTCCACCTCCACCCCTCTCGCTGACAACGGGGTCAAACGGAGGCCAAGTATAAGTAAATAAAATACTTAGTTACTTTCCATCAGCCACAGGTGGCCCAGGTTGAAATGCTTTAGAAACAGTAGCCAGGGCCTTAAATCACTTCCCTTATAGCCTACCACTCTCTCCAGGATAGCCACAAACAAGCTCCTTAACTCATTATTAAGAGCTTCTAAATCAGTAGTTCTCAAACTGTTTTGTGCCAGGGACACCCCCAGAATAGAAGATTTGTGTCCAAATTTGATTTTGTATTATGTTTTTTCGCGTGACGTGACCAACTGACAGGACATTTCATAGTTTATGACGGTCGCAAATAATAAATGTTATTTGTATAGCACTTTTCATTCACAAGGAATCCCAGATGCTACATGTTTAAAACCACAATCAATCATAGAAGGTTAAAAGCAGGTTCATTAAAAAAGTCAATCACAAAAAACAGTCTAACACGAAAAGGCCTGTAATAGTTTTCTGGGGGGGAAAAAACGTATGTTGCTATTCGGTACATAAAACGACAGATGCGCTTTTAATGGCGTAGACAAGCGAAAGCACCTGATCCCGTGCCGCGGCCATTTGCATTTGACATTCTAGTGTGACATTCTAGTGTCGCCAGGGGGTAGCGACGTTAAGGAACGCTATACGCTACACTCGCTCCCTCCCCCTGTGTTCTAATCTGCCTGCTGCAAAGCCCTTACACAACTTTGATAGCGATAATTAGTGTGGGGATGTCAGCGCCCCTGTTAATCCCTCCAGGAGATTTCAGGTTTCTTTTGGATTGGGTATACAGTACACAGCGATCCAAATGTCAGCCATATTGTTTGATCTGCAGGTCGGGGCTAACCCAGGGAGGGAAGGTGTTAGCACTGGTGTAAAGTAAGGACATTTACTCTACTGCACTGTATCTCAGAGGCACATATTGTACTCCTACTCCACTACAAGTATTTGAAAACTGTAGTTCCTAGATATTTAGTAGATTTGGATTATTATTACACAAGACACATTAACCACTTCAGCCCTATATATATATATATATATATATATATATATATATATATATATATATATATATATATATATATATATATATACATGTCAGCTCACAATAATCCGTCGTAATATTGCAGTATTGATACTTTTACTTGGGTGTCAGATGGCGCTGGAGGGTGATGTGGGGGGGATTATCTTTTTAGGATTCTTTTTGGAGATGACAGAGAAGCTGGGGGGGACGGGGGGACGGGGGGGGCGACTTCTCTGTCATCTCCAAGCAAACATTAATTACCCCAGCGAGCGCGCTCCGTTCCTCGTCTGCTCTGCGCTCATTAACGTACGGCACATCGCCGAGCTTCAAGGCCCTCGTGGGCCTGCTGGCAGAAAGGTTAATGAAGAGTGGAAGGCTTGTGAAAGGCCACCCAAAAGCTCCTGTCACTCTGTCTGCGTGTGTCTTGTCTGTGTGTGTGTGTGTGTGTGTGTGTGTGTGTGTGTGTGTGTGTGTGTGTGTGTGTGTGTGTGTGTGTGTGTGTGTGTGTGTGTGTGTGTGTGTGTGTGTGTGTGTGTGTGTGTGTGTGTGTGTGTGTGTGTGTGTGTGTGTGTGTGTGTGTGTGTGTGTGTGTGTGTGTGTGTGTGTGTGTGTGTGTGTTTCTGCACGCACACACACACACAGACTGCATACATGCTTGGATTAAAGGTCTCGGTGTCATTTGAATTCCGTAGATAGATGTCTTCAGCCCAACACACACCGTCTGTGAAGCGGGTGCACGGGTGCGCAGTATTGCCGCGCGTTATAGCCGCACAGCAACACCCACAGGACGCGGCGCGCTAGTATACAGACCTGCCAGCCACGCCCACGGATACCCGGATGGAGGCCGTGCGGCAACGCCTGGAAAATAGAACGGCGGCGCATCGGAGCGTCAGGCGAGGCGTGAACACGCGGTGTGGGACAGGTTAATTGAAAATAACGGATGCGGCTGTTTTGACGTGCGGCGTTCACAGACGGTGTGCGTCGGGCTTTCTATGGAAGCATGTCGCGCAGTATAAATAGCCGATCTACAAGCTCTCAATGTGATGTATGTGCTGTGGATGCACTGCAATATGTTCAGAGGCATCATAAGAAAACGGTCTGGTGATTTCTTCACCTGGTTGGCAGTGTGTGGAAAAACAACATCATTTCACATAGTGTCCATTGTTTAGCAAACAATGGGGCGGGTGGAATAATGAAATTCCAACCATGCCATCTCTGCATGTGGGTACACCGTTTGCCAAACAATATTTGTTGCTGTGATGTTTGGCAGCCTAGGGGCATGTCCATACGACGTGTGTGTTTGCGAGGACTACAAATTGCTGGAGCAGCTAAAACGAAGGGCAAAACAATTTGTGAAATATTGTTCTGTTGTTTGGGACATTATTTGCAGTCACTTTGAACGGAAAAGACATCTATATCCACAGCCGGTCTAGTCTGCCGGTGTCTATAGCTCATACAGACCTCTGTTATCATGATCTTGTTGCATTTTGTTATACGTAGATCATGATATCTGTGTGTGCATGTACGTGTGCGTGTGTGTGTGTGTGTGTGTGTGTGTGTGTGTGCACTGTGTGCCATGCCATCAGGTGGCTGACTGAGGCAGACGGGGGCGGGTCTGCCATTCTTTAATTATTCAGACGGTGCGCCCCGCGAGACGCCAGGAAGCGATAAGGAGGGGAAATGGCAACCTGTCAGACACAATAACAAGCAGGGACGCTGTCATCATCGGCGCTGCGCCTAAAAATACAACCGCTCACTTTTTTTCACGCTGCCGCGTTCTCGCCTTTCCGTTTCCATCACTTCATTATAAACAACTTCCCACGCCTCATCATCAGGGAGGCTTGTTTTTGATTACACAATATAGAAATACTCTGTTACTGTAAACAACCAGAAGGCCTGTATTAACCCATTCAGGATGAGAACCCCTTTGGTGTTTTAAGCATTACGTTATACTCTAGCTATTGACAAATAGCAGATCTACAAGCTCATACAAGCTTGTAGATCTGCTATTTTTGGAAAATGCGACACACATCTTTGAATATACTGTTTATTCTTTCAGAGCCAACGTTTTTAACTCAAATCTTTGCTTTCCGGTGGGGTCCCAGAGGGGAGTCGGCAGCCAAATACAGATCATTTCAGACATAGTTTGAGAACGACTGACAACATATAGCCTCAGGTCTAAATGGGGTAAAAGACTAACCAACATTGATGCTACTCATTATGAATCACCCATTTCATGATTTCTCTTATAAACAAATACAGTAGCAGATCTACAAGCTCACAACGCAAACATATTATTTACCTCTGAAATGTAGTGGCGTCGACCCTACAGTCCTACACTATCGACAAATGGGAATACTCAAGTAGAAGAACCAACAAAACATACAAGTACAGCTCAGAGCTCATCATCGTCATCGTCATCTTCCTCCTCAACACCTAAACCTTTGTCCTCATTAACCACCACGCCATCCACCTGAGCTTTATATTGTCGCCGTCCGTTGAAGCCTATCGCTCATGCAGTTGCCGGTTCTACGCTAGTCTCCCTTTGCCCTGCTCAACGGCAAGCAGAAGGTGTACGTAATTCTCACTATCTTATCTATTTTCACTATGTTGTGTTAAGCCCTTTTCAGATGGGCAGCGATTAACGTGCCTAGTAATTCATTTTCAATGAGACCTGTGTTTCTTTTTGTGCACGCGGAGAAGTCGAGTGGCGACAACACAAACGTATTTACGTGGGCGTGGCCCTGTGAAATTGTCACGTGCGTGCTCGTTTCATGCACACACCCGCGACTGACTAGACCTGGATTGTGTTGAGCTTTTCTTTTTTTTTAAGCGTACGTTGTCGTACATGAGCAACGTTGTCCCTCATGAGCAGACCTGGAGCAGACCTGTCGTTGATCCAGGCAACTGCATTTATGGTCTGAAAGTACCTTTAGGTGTAAACCAGTGGTTTCTCAAAGTGAGGTCCAGGGTTCCTTGGGGTGGGGTTCCAAATGGACCCTTACTATAGGTCTGTCACTGAGAGCGTACACATGGAATGGTTCTCTTTGCACAGTTCGCAGCGTTGCGGTGGTCCTTGAAATAATGTTTCAAAAGTTAGATAACCACTACAAACCTCCCTTTAGAACGACTGAACGATCGATTGCAGCGCAATAGCATGTTCCCGGGAGCCCTCGACGTATCAACGATTAAGCAGCATTTAATCGATTATCCTGGAATCGTGCGCAGAGAGTTTGAACTAGGAATACGGGAGCCTGTTGGAACTTAACAAGTACTATAAAAGCAATTAACAGAGGCTCTGTGTGTGACCGCTTGACCCAGATAAAAACACCTTCATTGAGCCTGGAACCCATATGACCGTGTGTGTGTGTGTGTGTGTGGGTGGGTGTGTGGGGGGGTGCATGGCTGCGTGCGTGGGCATGCATGTCGGGTCAGTGGTGTAAGACCCTCTCTCTCTAATGACAGTTCACATAATTAACATTCCTTTTTGTTGCTTTTGTGTTGCTTAATTGATATCCTGTGCTCGCACGGCTTTTAAGGATGACATGCCAGCGCTGGAGAGAATAACATCTCAAGTGACACTCTCTCTCTCACTCACACACACACACACACACACACACACACACACACACACACACACACACACGTGCACAGTGACATATCTTTTTGTTCCCCCGGAATGTAGGGCCACAGATAATCACTTTCACCCTCATCCATTTGTTATGAATTTACAAAGTTATGAATTCTTGTCAGTCCTAATGATAATTGTTCTTTTGAGGTGGCCTTTCCAAACAAAGAGAAGGGGTGTCTGCGGGTCTGGGACAAACAATGAACCATGTGATTGAGTTAGGGGGTTATTGGGATGCTGCACCACAAAAACCATCGCGTTAACATAATCTGTCCGTTGCAGAAATGCATTAAAGAAAGGCCATTAAATATGATGGATGAGATGGTGTCACCCCCTTTTTGATTTTCCCATCACACGCTGATTGAGCGATTAACCACTTAACCACAGTCTGGCAAAGCATCTGTGTCGCAATCATTTTAACCACTTTAACCATCTTTTTAATACTTTAATGCTATTCAAAAACAGCACCCAAGCTGCTGTATGAGCTTGTAGATCTATTTGTTGAAAAATCTTGAAACTTGAAACTGCGTGCAAAACGTGGTCCCTGGAACCAAATATGTTGAGATTAGGGTCTGCGACCAAATACATATAACTTTTGGGAGTCTTTTGACATGACAATTTTTAGAACCACTGCACAACACAAATAAATACATATAAAATAAAACCTGGATAAAACTAATTTTGAGATCTACAGCGTTCCTGGGCCTGTATTGGAAGGTGCATAAAACACGCACGCACACACGTCTCTGGCAGGTACAGTACAGGGCGATCGAGGCCTCTCTCTCTCTCCTATATGACAGATCACGTGTCAGTCAGCCAGCGCAGCCTATTGATTGGGCGGCCTCCGGCCCGGAGATTGATGGCCGCCATCCTTCTCCCGTCTGAAGGGGGAGGTGTCAGGAGGTGACAGAGTTATGCACTAGTCCTTCCACATGATTGGTGGCCCCGCCCCGAGGAGGGCTGGGGGTTGTCCCCACCGCCCCACCCAATGAGGGGGGGTGGGAGGGAGCAGTTTGGACTTTTGTTTTCAATTTAGTTTTTTGGATTTGTTTAGTTTTGTTCAGAAACTCTTCTCAAAAAATGGCTGATTATTTTGGAGCATTTGTATTTTTCTTCTTGTCCGGAGTTCGCCCATCAGACATTCTGAATGACTTCAATTCATATATCGCCTCCCTCACAGACAACGACGTTGAGAGTCACGGCTATATATATAATCGATCAACTTGTCAAGTTGATTGATTGACAAAGAGAAACAAGGCTAATTACGGCGTGGCTTAATTCCTTGTGGATCTGGGACATCCCGCGATGTCAGTGATGACATCACTATGACATCACTATGACTTAAATATGTCACACACACTTTAATCACAGTATAGCCTCATTAAATATATAATATCTCATTAAACAGCTGCAACCCTCTCAACTGTGATTAGGAGCCATGGTCTCAACTACACCCCCGCATCTGACAACGTCCTCGTGGTGAAATGCTAAAGCGGCAAACAATGAAAGGTTGCCATTTTTCTCACCTAATTGAATCTGGCAAAGTTGACCCGCGCTCGCCCCCTCGCTTAAATGACGAGCTCCAGAATGGAGGGGGAGAGGGAGAGAGTGACATTTTGGTGTCTGTCTGTCTGTCTGTCTGTCTGTCTGTCTGTCTGTCTGTCTGTCTGTCTGTCTGTCTGTCTGTCTGTCTGTCTGTCTGTCTGTCTGTCTGTCTTGTCTGTCTGTCTGTCTCTCTCCGTCTGTCTCTGTCTGTCTCTGTCTCTGTCTCTGTGTGTGTGTGTGTGTGTGTGTGTGTGTGTGCAGTCTCTGCCGGGTGGAAACCTCTATGTCCAAAACCGTTACTTTTCAAAGGATTCAAATTAAAGATCTACAAGCTCAAAATGTGTTGCTTCGCGCTGCGCTTCGAGCTTGTATACATCTGCTACTTTTGATATACTTTTCAAGTGGGGACGTTAATTTACAAAACAAAAAGAGTTAAAACGTGGAGATGAGAGGTTTCTGCGCGACCGCGACGGTTATGCTTCCTGTGGCCTTTTGGTCAAACATCTGGCAACCGCGCCACTTCCTGTTGGGAACGCCCCGCCCCATCAATCACATCGAAAAGGCATTAAATAAGTCGGGAGGGGAATGAATCCCAATGAATGTTTCTTTACCGTCGTGGTAATCAGCACTCCTTTCCAGTAAACACTGTAAATGGATGCCGGGGTTCACGTCTCTCTCTCTCTCTCTCTCTAACCCCCCCCCTTCCCCCCCTCCAATTCCCCCGGGGTGATGGTACAGGAGCCTGGGTTGCATTTGGCACACACCGCTCTCGTGCAATTCAGCAAGCTGATGGAGAGTCCCGATAAGTGAATTGGTTTTCCTGGTTTCCTGGCTGCGCTCAGTATCAGCGCATGCAAGGGGGGGGGTTGTGGCGAGGGGCCTGTTATACTGGTTTTAGTACCCAACCCCCCAGTACTTGAGTCAAAGTGTAGCAAATATTCAAAAGTATAACTTACAAAGCCTACATTACATTTTCACAGTAATATCAATGCATTGCTGTGATTATAGTACTGACGCGTTGTAAGCTTGTAGATCTGCTCTCTGCATCTGTGTTTTTGTGGCGAGGGGCCTTGGTGGTTTGGGGCTGTTGTCATAATATGGGAACCCAAAAGAAAGTATAGACGCCTGGCTGGCTGCGAGCCATTCTTTTTCCAGTGGGTTCCTTGAGTTGTTTGTGGGGGTTGAAGAAGCTATACAGTATCTAGTATCTAGTAAGGATCTGTCACGTGGATGTCCCCCTGGTTTCCATACTGTAGCTCCAGCGGTACACAGTGTTCTCATGGGTTGTAGGTGGTAGGCCTACAGGGGCCCGTTTGGGCAGCCACGTAACCACAGATTCCACAAGCTGTTTGACAAGAGAGACCTTAGTTCACACCTGTCTTCTGTCTAGGACTATGTGAGATCACTGGCTTTCAGAGAGGGGATTTTGGGCATTGAAACACTTGGATAAGCGTCCATAAAAATGTGTAAAGGAGTGGTTAAAATGCTGCTGTAACTCGACGTGGGTGTGTTGATAGGGCAGTGGCTCGATCTCAACCTTTTCTGGATCTGGGCCGCATGCATGATTGTGTTCCGGGCCTTGGATTAGTAAACTTTAAAAGCTCCCCTATTTGTCACAACGAAGGCACATGTTTCAAGGTCACACACACACACACACGGAAACCAAAATCTTGGTGTTTTGTCAATTATTTGGGGGCCCACTTTGCGGTGTCCTCACGGCACGTCAGTGGGTCCCTGGGCCACATGTTGAGAACCGCCAGTTTAGTGAGCAGTGCTGTGAGTACATTTACTTAAGTACACTTTTGAGGTATTTGTACTTTACTTGATTATTTTCAAATGCCACTGCTTTTACTTCTGCTCCACTACATCTCAGATCCAAATATTGTACTTTTACAATTATTTGAAAAACGTACTTACTCGTGACTTTGTAGATTGTGACTATTATTACAACACATGCATCAACCACTGCCGCCCTACAGTACATTTCTGCCATTTAAACTGATCTACAAGCTTGTGTATAGATCTGCTATTTTCAAAAGATTTGTGGACATCTGAAAACCATTTCTACGTCTATTGCAGTATTGCAAGTAAATAATGTTGAATACTGTCTCCAGCCCTGCGTCACTCTGAGCGCCTGGGATTCAGATGTAATCTGGGACCTGGTGTTCCTTCGGTCCCCTCGGGGGAGGTCTTGTCTCCACTGAACTCTCTGATGATTCACTGATGTCTCATCTTCACTCTCCTATAGTGCCTTCTAAAGCCTGAACCACGCTAGACTTCCCGGTCCCATGTCGATTTCTGTGCACTCTTCAGTTACAGACCTAGTAAATGGGGTCCATTTGGAGCCCCTGAGGGTCCCTGGACCTCCCGCTGAGAGAACCGTCTCCGTTTGTCTTTGTCAGGCCGTGACTAAATAAGCCCCTCCCTGTGACACGGAGCGTATACCTTTATCCGTCCAATCGCACGTGTGCACCTGTGTGGACGACGTTTGATCCTCACATTTGGTCCTCAGAAGTATAATACTATAGTGTGCGCGCACATGCACATGCGCACACGCACACACACACACACACACACACACACACACACACACACACACACACACACACACACACACACACACACACACACACATACACACCAAACAAACAAGCACAGTCACTCGGTGTCATTAGTCCAAGTTTGTGATCTGTGGCCTTAATGAGAACTGAGCAGGAGCAAAACAAATCCAAAAAGACAAGCGCACGCACGCATGCACAAACACACACACACACACACACACACACACACACACACACACACACACACACACACACACACACACACACAGAGATAATAACACAAACTAGGTTGTGTCTCATCTCGTCGCTCCTCGTTTTGACTAATGTAATTTATGCAAAAAGGAAATTATAAATAGCATATCAATACCACCACAGTTTTCCGGGCCAGGCATACAACACCACTCTGGCTGTCAGGCTAAGTAGGGCGGCGCTGTGTGTGTGTGTGTGTGTGTGTGTGTGTGTGTGTGTACAGTATACACCTGTCTCTGCCTGCGTGGCCATACATGTACTGTACTTGTGTGCGTGCGGCGCCAGTACTTGTGTGCGCGCGCACCTGTGCAAATGTGCATACGTGTGTGCGTGCGGGCATGCCGGTGTGTCTACATGTGAGCGTGCACGCCATGTGAACAGAAGGTCTAACTCCAGTGAGCTGGAGGTCACCTTCCGATGGAATGACAGAAGACAGAAGGCATGCTGGGAGAGAGGCGCTAGGGCTTATCCACTCCTTCCCACCAAAAGAACCAAAGGCTGGCAGTGTTCAGCAATACCGTTGCATGCACTGCCTGGATATAAACCCACAACCTTTGCGGTGGTGGGCAGCCGCTGCTCGCCAAGAGAGAGGGGGAAAAGAATTACAATCTCACAACAATAACGTATCTTGAGCTGCTATTTTCACTTTGTTTATTAGGTTCATTAATGGCGTATACTGCACTTTTAGAGAAAATAAATTCCCAGGTTGTATAAAGTTTCAGGTTATTCTCCAAGGTTCATAGTAGTGGTAAAAGAGCCATTCGTTGCTCACCAGAGCCCTGTGTCTTTCTGTTCTGTTCCGAGAGGAATTCAGGGAATTTAGTAGCATGGTTTTTGACTCGGCTCAGGAAGTGCTTGGGGTTCGGGGGTTTTCCCAACGTTATATGTCTGCGGTCAACTGTTTAAAGGAGCTCCTTACAAACAACTCCTTGTTTGTAAAAAAGAAAAAAAATAATAAATCTCAAATTGGAATAAAGAAATCATGTCAGATCGCCATCTTAGCTGATGAGTGGAATGGCCCTGGTTGCTTCCTGGTGCTCGGGGCCAAGGCCACACTGATCCCCCTCTACCACAGACCCTGTTTGAACTCCTCAAAGTGCATGTGTTTCTAAGCATGTGGGATGCTTTTAACAGTGGTTCTCAACCTTTTCAAGCTGTGACTCACCAAAACAATAATATTTGAACTATAGAGACCCCCCACCTTGGCAAGAACTAAGAGTTGAATTTCTGACTCATGCAGTATGTCATTATACTTCTCAATCCAGGAAAGTATCTGTGTCATTTCCAATGTCTCCCATCTGCTACAGAGGCTGTATAATAATAATAATGTCTTTTAGTGAACATAAGATAATTCTGCAAAGTTTTTCAGAAAACTGAAGGTGCATGGAATCGGCCTCGGGTCTAAATTAGTTAATTAGGAACCTGATTCTGTTTTATCTATCGGTCTCTACTCTGAAGAGACACTGCACGGCATGCACGCACGCGCAGGTTGCACACCTCAACACAACAGACACACATCAGGGATTGGAGAGGAGAGGAGCGGAGAGGAGCGGAGAGGAGAGGAGAGGAGAGGAGAGGAGAGGAGAGGAGAGGAGAGGAGAGGAGAGGAGAGGAGAGGAACTGAGAGGAGAGCGTGTAGGACAGGCGAGGTAAGGGTATGATGCATGGGACCATGGGGGACTTTGCCTATGGAGGATCGGGGCTAAGCAGGAGAGGTAATATGATCAGGAGGAGAGAGTGTATAGTGTAGTGTGGATGTGTGAAGTGAGAGTGGGGGGGGGGGGGGGGGGGTTCGTCGGGACACGGCTGCCTCGCAGGCCTGGCTTATTAATTAAGTGTTTTTCAAAGGGGTTAGATCAGAGCGCTGTGTAAATAAGACGCTATGTGGGCTATACGTGAGGGAGCGAGAGAGGGAGGAGGAAGGAAGGGAGCGAGAGAGAGAGAGGGTGAAACGAGAACAGGAGAGATGGTTGGAAGGAGTGCAAGAAAAGACGGGATCAATTAGACTGAAATTATACCGGAGCGGAGCTGCCATGGCGGGATGTTAAACAAGAGAGAAGTGGAGGAACAAAGAGATGGCGTGCACACGAGCCCACAGCACCTGACCTAGTCTTGACGACCATGCACACGCTTATGCTGTTTAGACTGATATATAGGGTCTCGGTTTACCTGTGATCCTATAGTTTTCTGAGTCACTGCACTCTCTCTCTCTCTCTGCTTTTGATGTTGCTTTCTACTTGTATGGATGAAGTAAATTGTGTGACGGGTGGAAACCTTTTTTCGTCACAGACATGTTCTGTCCTATAGCGTCTCTGTCGTGTGGAAACCTCATAGGCTACTGTTATACCTTTCAGGATAAAAAAATGAGCAGATCTACAAGCTCCAAACTTGCGGATCTGCTGCTTTTGATGCGTCTGTGTGACGCTGCAGTGTGATCAAGTAGACGACAGCATGAATTCACAGAAAAACAGAAAAACTCGTAATTATGGAGATAGGCGGTTTCCGCCCGACAGCAGCGACATTGGTAGGTGTATTTCAGTGAGGCACACGGGCGGCATACAGATGCGTCTCGCTATGATTGAAGCTGAAGTTAACGTCATTGCGGAGACACTCTGGAGACACACTACTCCCATCATTCATCTCTCTGTCTCGGTACCCTGGAGTGTCCAAACTGTTTTTTTCTTCATTTAATGAGCCCCACTTTGCTCCCAAATTTGAAACGCCTTCTCTTGGTTTAATGAACAGATGACATACTGATACTATATCTTCCTGGCCGCGGCCTATAGTTTATTCATATATGCAATAATGCAGACACATGTGGATAGTATACAGTGTATTTATAACACTCGCATACATGCATAATGTACAGTACATGAGACAGGCACGTACACCATATGATAAACATAGCAGCACACACACATAACAAACGCATCTGCTGTCAGAGAGAAAACACCTAACTCCAAAGTTTTTCAGGAACCATGTATTATTTTAATATGAGTGCTTTTTATTACTTTGCATTGGTTGGTTCAATATTGTTCTAACCAACACACAGACGTAAAGGGTGTTCAGTAGCATTGATTTATGATGGGTGGTTTCCTTCCTCCATTGACAAATACAGTAACGACAGCACTCAACCATTTCACGGCACTTTGCTGTAAAATGTGTCGGCTCGTGTCTCTTCCAAGCTATACGGCTGGTTTTCATCATGACTTCCACTTCACCCGCTGACAGAATTGAACTTGAAACTGGGCTGATTGAATGCGGAATAGTCTGACCAATCACAGTCGTTTCGGTAATAGTTATAGTACATCTGGGAGGCACGGAGCACACCCAAACTCAGCTCTGATCCGAACCTCTGAATGACATCATATTGTAGTGTTCTATTTCATGCATTTGCTAATCGACAATAGCCGATCTATAAGCTCTCGTCTCGTTGCGCTGTGAACTGTCACTCAAGTAAAATGTTGATACATACCTAGCTGTGCGTGCATGCGTGCGTGCGTGCGTGCGAGACGAGAGAGAGAGAGAGAGAGAGAGAGAGAGAGAGAGAGAGAGAGAGAGAGAGAGAGAGAGAGAGAGAGAGAGAGAGAGAGAGAGAGAGAGAGAGAGAGAGAGAGAGAGAGAGAGAGAGAGAGAGAGAGAGAGAGAGAGAGAGAGAGAGAGAGAGAGAGAGAGAGAGAGAGAGAGAGAGAGAGAGAGACTCGAGTCTTTCACTTGTTTTGGACCCTGGGCCTGGAATCTGTCAACTCGGAAAACAAATGGTGGTATTTCTTTTGGTCAGAAGTGGTGGCGTGCCAGTCGGCATTGTAATGAACAACAAGACTGTATAGTTTTAGAGGGCACAGCCTCTCTCAGGACACCAGAGCCACAATAATGTCTTCCCTCTCTCTGTTGGCACGGCTGTTTGCACTCTATCACGCTGACAGAGGACATCACACGCCTCTGCCCTCAGGGTGGGGAAGAAAGTACTCCGATTTTGGACTTAATAAGTAACAAGACCACGATGACAGATGTAAGATGCCGTTATCTTTCAAGTTTATTTGAAAAACATCATTGCATAACAATATGAATTATGATGTTTCTTACGCTTTGAGACACAAGAGGACAAGAGGACCGCTCTATTGAAAAACAAAACAAAAAAATCAACTATCAAACAACGTTTGATAAAAAGGTTTCTATTACTTAGGTTGTGTGAGTGTCCTCCCATTCCGTAGTGTGTAGTGACTTGTATTTGTAGACTCTGGATCATTGGACTGGTCCCTTCTCTCAGTAGATACATAGATGTATTCTGGATCATTGGACTGGTCCCTTCTCTCAGTAGATACATAGATGTATTCTGGATCATTGGACTGGTCCCTTCTCTCAGTAGATACATAGATGTATTCTGGATCATTGGACTGGTCCCTTCTCTCAGTAGATACATAGATGTATTCTGGATCATTGGACTGGTCCCTTCTCTCAGTAGATACATAGATGTATTCTGGATCATTGGACTGGTCCCTTCTCTCAGTAGATACATAGATGTATTCTGGATCATTGGACTGGTCCCTTCTCTCAGTAGATACATAGATGTATTCTGGATCATTGGACTGGTCCCTTCTCTCAGTAGATACATAGATGTATTCTGGATCATTGGACTGGTCTCTTCTCTCAGTAGATACATAGATGTATTCTGGATCATTGGACTGGTCCCTTCTCTCAGTAGATACATAGATGTATTCTGGATCATTGGACTGGTCCCTTCTCTCAGTAGATACATAGATGTATTCTGGATCATTGGACTGGTCCCTTCTCTCAGTAGATACATACACGTAGATGTATTCTGGATCATTGGACTGGTCCCTTCTCTCAGTAGATAGATGTATTCTGGATCATTGGACTGGTCCCTTCTCTCAGTAGATAGATGTATTCTGGATCATTGGACTGGTCCCTTCTCTCAGTAGATACATAGATGTATTCTGGATCATTGGACTGGTCCCTTCTCTCAGTAGTCTATCCTCGCCTCCAGGGTGGGGAAGGAGTTAGTTGGTATCCTAATGATGCGGCAGCACCTTCTCTGCAGACATTCCAGTTCCTGGATCAAGTGAGTGAAGACTCACCTCTTCAGGCTCCACCTTTAGGCTGTAGCACTTGGCGTAGCCTCGACGATCTTCTAGGCTTATGCAAAAGGCTCAAATATTATTTAGATGGCGTGTTATACAGATCATTGTAGACCTGGCATCCTATAGTGTTTATAGTTTCAATGTACAGATTCTAGTTTTGGGATATTCTACCGTTAGACTAATAATATAGGCTTACTATTTCTATGCATTTGATGTATTACCTTGTGTTGTCCTCGCTTACTGTAAGTCACTCTGCATTAAGAGTGTCTAAATGCTAAATGCCTAAATTGTAAATCGTAAGAATACTTCTACGAAATGTCCTCTAAATCAATGGGTTAACAATAACTCAGTGTACTTTAATGTTACAAGTAAGTCCTGCATTCACATTACATAGTCTTACTTAAGTCAAACTAAAACAGTATTAGCATCAAAATATACTTACAACAAAAGTAGAAGGACTCGGTCATTATGTCAAATTCAGAATTTCAGAACCTGGGCTTAATGGGAACATAACGGTCAGCAGAGCATTTTGGAACAACCCACTGAGGAGAAAGTTGGATTTAATGCAGACCGATAGAATGTCAGCCAGGCAGATGTTTTCTGATTCTTATTTTAATAGTAGGCATGGCTGTCTGTTGAAGTGAAGGTGGGCTAGCCTGTGTTTGGGGTCTGAAGCAGCAGCCTTTTTTTTGGTCCCAAAATCATCCATCTATGTCAGACCTTCCTTTAATCCATTTTGATTTTAAGCATTCTGTTCTACTTTAGCTAATGAAAAATAGCAGATCTACAAGCTGCACCGAGTGGCGCGCTATACGAGCTTCTAGGTCTGCTATTTTTGAAAAGTCGTGAAAATGTGTCACAAATCTTTGAATATATATTTCATTTTTAACTCAAATATTAGCTTCTGGGGGGGTCCGTGAACAACATATTTTGAAATGGGGGTCCGTGGCCCAATAGAGATAATTCTGGGGGTCCTTGACATGAAAAAGGTTGAGCACCACTGCCATAGAAACATGGGTTTTTCAGAAAAATGTTCGGATTTAGAAGCCTTTTTTGAAAGTCCAAAATGGGTTAATGTGGTGCTGTATTTCTGTATTTCGATAAATAGCTTGGCGCTGAATTCCTCGAGCCCTCTGTAAAGGCTGGCTCATCGGTCGGTCTGGTCTGGCCCAGGGCCCTGTGCTGTGCTGTGCAGTCCCCTTTTCTTTTTTGTTTCCCGTCTAGAGTGCTGGAAATATCGAAAATTGCTCCCTGTCAAAAATATCCCTCAAACCGGTGCCGCTCCCTCCCTCCCTGTGTTCCTGTCGTCCAGGGGACAGGAGGGGGACGAGGTTAGGATGGCGGTACGGTGTGGTACGGTAATGGCTGCCAAGTCCCCGCTGTTGTGGCTGGAACAGCAACACAATGCCTGGGACCGAGCGGGCCCATGACGGGCCCTGGCTGCAAGTCAGACACAAGACAGGTCTGCATGCTCTCACACACACACACACACACACACACACACACACACACACCAAGCTGTCTTGTCCTGATATCTGCTGACTTGTGTTGGGAGTGAGAATAGAGGTCGGACAAACTATAGTCAACTCCAGTATTGTGTCAAGGTACTAGAGATCACTCTTAAGTACTTGCCTTAAGACCCAAGGCCGATTCTACAAAATAATGCCTCCTAAATCAGTAGTTCTCACACACGATGTTTAAAAAAAAATAGCAGATGTACAAGCTTGCAGTGCAGCACGATCGGTCTCGCAATTTGAACTTGTATATCTGCTATTTTTGAACATGCTTTCCCGGTTTCGGGGGGGAGGGGCACAAAAAGTGTTGAAAGTGTCCCGTACTTTAACTCAAGTTACAAATTTGACAGAGACACTTTGACTTGCTGTGGAGTAATATTTGACCAGGAGTATATGTATGTAACTGGAGCACTACTAGGGGTCTGAGTACTCTGTCCAGCGCTGAATCATTCATGCCGTGTAGCTCCATCCAGTCCGTCCTCTCCTTCATCCATCATCTCGACCTGAACAGCAGTCTGCGTTAAGCGCCATGCACGGCGAGGCCAGACCGCGGCGACTTGACCCCGTCAACACCGCCCAGACCCCGCAGTCAGTCATCGTAACCCCACCCCCACCCACCCAGCTGCCCTTTGTTATCCCAGCATCACATCTCACCGCCGGCCGGCCGGCCGGCCTTGGGACAGGAACACAAGCACGCACACACTGCCGCCGTGGCCGGAGTTTGATGTATGAGACGCGGTGCAGGATTGACGTGGCGGAGATGGCGACCAGCACCCCTAGCTCAATCAGACTCGGGGTGGAGAGAGCAGGCCGCTCCGCGCTGTCAGCCTAAGACGGCCTTCTGTTTTATGGACACTGGTTTTCTGTGTGTGTGTGCGTGTGTGTGTGTGTGTAAAGTAAATAGTGTTTTGTTATCGTGCGAGGAGGGAGCGTTGTGCTCATTTAGTTTTTCTATACGGAATCTACAAGTGTAATGCCCAGGATTCGAACCCCGGTCTCCCACGTGGCATCTTATAGAGCTTACCGTTAACATCTTAACCTCTATAGCCTAACAGGGTAATTCCCCGTTGTTCGGAGGAATTCAACTATTCCAGTAACGGAAAGCCTGCTGTTTCTATTAGCATGGATTCACCACTGATGATGTCAGTAGGGTTTCTACACTGTCCACAGTCCTCCTCTGAGACACAGTGAGTCTGTTAAACTTTCTTTATCAGTTTTGTTTTTTGCAACACCATCTATCTTGTTCAAAAATAAATTATATTCTTTGAGATCCACGAAGAATAATGATCATTGGATGGAGCTCGATAACAGATACCCGAAGAAATCTGATAACAATTAAGCTTATTGAGTACCCGTTATCAATAATAAGCTTTGGGCTTATCAAGCCTGTTATCGAGCATAGCGGACGTAATGTTTAAACAATCAAGACGAGGCGATCAAGGAATAAATGTATTCATCCATGCTGGCACAAACATGTCAGTCTAAAAGTGTATTGATACTGTAGCTGCCGACCAGCACTGTCTGGGTAAACTAAACCAATTACACTTTTAAAGTGACGGTACACATATTTACTAGTTAACAGTCTTCCGTCTGTTAGAAAAGTACTGTATTTGAAGGCGCTAGTAAAAGATATTGGTTTTGTTCAGAATTTATCGTCTCCCGTCTTTCCACGAAATAATAGAAAATGCTCCATAGTGGGCTCGATAAGAACCCGGCTCGATAAGCCTGATCGATAAGCTGCTCGATATCAATACAACATTAACGAGCTCCATCCCTGAGGACCAAATTATGACCATTATATGAAGGTTAAAAATGGATAAGTACTTCCTCCACTCTACGTATGGACGCCTTGAGCACCCAAACCCCCAGGCTGCTGTTTTAGGTTCTGGCCTCCTGCTCCGGCTCACTGCTCTTGACAGGCCTCATATTAACCCATTCTGCCCTGGCACCCATTTTGGTGTTAGCATCATGTTATGCTTTAGCTATTGAAAAATAGCAGATCTACAAGCTCATATCGCGCCACCGAGTGGCGCGATACGAGCTTGTAGGTCTGCTATTTTTGAAAAATCGAAGAACGACTGACATTTTTAGAATCTGATCTCAGGTCAGAATGGGTTCATCAGACCAGTGTGTGTCCAGTGGAAACCTCGTATGAATCTGATCTCAGGTCAGAATGGGTTAACAGTGAGATGGATCCGTTTTATTACTCACCCGGCCTTACCGTTAAAACCCGCAGATAATATTTCCTCCCGTGTACTTTAGCCGGGGTCCTGAGTATTCATTATTTATGATCTGTTCCAAATTACATTATCTTTCACCAGAGTCTTCAATTATATACTCCCCCCTTCCTTCACTCCCCCACCCCTCCTCGCCCCGCGGCACGGGAAATTGGTCTGTCTTTCACTCGCTCGGAGCGTTGCGTGTGTGTGTGTGTGTGTGTGTGTGTGTGTGTGCGTGTGTGTGTGCGTGTGTGCATGCGTGCGTGTGTGCGTGTGCACGCACGCGGGTTGCATACTTAGTTTAGACTAGTCATTGGTTAGACATGGGTTAAGGTTAGGTTTAGGTGTGCTGCCCCATGGGAGGTTAGGTTTAGGGTGAGGGTTTGAGATAGGTTGTAGTTGTAGGACTAATGACTGGTCTAACCAAATGACTAGTCTAAACCAAGTACTGTCTAAACTAAGTACTGCACGCGCGCACAGTGCATGTCCTCCCGACATGCGGTTTTCATCAGTTATTTGAATGGGTATAATGAACGGATCTATAAATCCAGTATATCTGTCAGATTTGAGGCTGTCTGGGATATAATACCTTGAAGGAAGACGGTTGAAGGGACTTTAATGTCAGAACTAGACATGTGATTACTGGCAGGATATAACCGGGTGATTTATAAGGAAGTGCTCTCTCTCTCTGGTCTGGATCGCTACTGGGTGGAAAGAGGCGAGTGTGGATCCTTTACTCCCTTGAGCAAGGCTCAAATAACCAAATGAAGGCGGGACTACTATAGTATACAGTCACCTTTTTAGTAAAATGTAATGTGGTCCAATCTATATGGTGGAGTATGGTTACAGTATGACTTCTGGGGTGGTTCTATTTAGTCTCCCTGCTCTTCTATTGAGACATTTAGATCGTGTCAAAGGTCAAGTCTTACCTGGACACATGAGGATCTGACGTGAATTTTTGACCTGATGCTCAAGATTCAATGTATCCCCTGAGCAAGCAGGTATAGGCTCTATTAACTCAACGGTAAACATGTCAGCACTATATAAGCAGGAAACCAGGATTCAAATCCGCGGTAGAAGAGAAAAGATGCATGCTTTAATTGCAGCCAAATAACAGAATGTCACATCCAAGCATTCCAACGTTTGTACTGGATGTATACTGTATACAATTCATATATTATACATGCATGTCATGCATGATTGCGCACAAATGCGTGTGAACATACTACAGTTACATGTGGTACGTGAGAATAATACCTCCAGTTGGCGTCTTCTCCCCATGGCCATTACAGTATATTACAGTCTGTCAGGCACATTGAATCCATGCCTGTAATAATAATAAGCCGTTCAAACACAAATCTGAATTTGCCAGTTTAAAAATATTGTCTCGTATATGGAACATGAGAACGCCCTTTGATGTACACGGCCTTGCCGCGACTCTCTGTGTCAGCAGCGCCCATGGGAACCATGCACTGATGCAGTTTGGATGTTTCTCCACTGCCCCGTCTTCTGTCCAGCGTGTGTACCCAGAGAGAGAGAGAGAGAGAGAGAGAGAGAGAGAGCACAGGGGACATGTTTAACATGACTTCTAAGGTATCTAATTAACTATGTGGTCATGTCCGATGTCTCGGCTCCCAGACCAGACTGCCGTCGTTTAAAAACAAAAAAAGAAGCACCAAAGTGTATCCTCTTTGGCCCTGACCCCGCCCGGTGTCCAACCGTCCAATCCGCCCTCCCGGCCTGTGTCCTCCACTAGTAGTGTCCCCTACAGAGAGGAGGAGGGCACATTTAAATGTGACACAGACCTCCCTCCATGTGAATTAGCACTTGGAAGAACAAGAAAGACCAACAGGGCGGAATTCCAGGCCACAGACACACGTCTCACAACTTATCACTAATGCTGATAAAATAACCGATCTACAAGCTCACACGGCATTGCACTGTGATGCATTGTGAGCTTGCAGAAGTCTAACTGTTAAAATCTATTATTTTTAACCATATAAAAGTAAAGATTTTATTGTGAGGGCCAGAGAAATAGTCCTCACAAACAATGTCAGTTTTTACAATTTCTACTACAGTTTTGTGGGGACGCTTGGCCCCCATAAATACAACACACACACACACACACACACACACACACACACACACACGTACAGTATGCAGTATTCTTTCCGTCACGCTTACAGGAGAGGCGTTTATCACAAATTGTCCCTCCAGTGTAGTACACCCAGCCATGCAAGCGGTCCACAGTAAATCATGAATACCATGACAACACACACACACACACACACACACACACACACACACACACACACACACGTCAGGATAAATATTAATGTCTCGCAGCTCGTCTCGTATACACAGACTAGAGGCATTTACAGATCACTGACATGCTAGCTATTCGCTGCTACGGAACGCTATCAATGTTTGAGTTTGCTAGATCCTTCCGTCATCGTTTCTAACAGAAAACCTTGTATCTCCTTGTATCTAAAATGGGCATCTAAATGCTGTTGCTATCTAGGACCCTGGAAATTATACGTAATTTCAAAATATGTTGTTCCAGGGACTCCCAGAAAGCAAACATTTGAGTTAAAAATGGTCGCTTTAAAAATATGTATATATTCAAAGATTTCCACCAAAACAAATAGCAGATCTACAAGCTGAACGTGCATATCTGCATTGATTGCCAGGTATTGATTCATTAATTCCTCCGCCACCGCCAGTGTTTTTACCTTAATTTGTCGACACACGCAATGTGTCTGCGATGTAAACAAAGGCGGTCTGCCTGTCTGGAGCGGCAGAAGATCATCTTTTCTTGGAAAAGAAGATAATATTACGTACTATCGCTTGGCAGTCAATGTGTTGTGCCTGCGGGTTTTATAAATATTGAACCAATGAAAAGTCTTAACAAGAACTTGTGACAGTCCTTTTTTTTTTAAATGTCCGAAAAGTTTCGGAAGATACGAGATTTCATCTCCCCGACATCAACAATATGGTATTTTCTTGTATTTATTTTTTTCCCCCTTTCCATAAAGAATGAGGCCCCCCGTCGTGCATAGAGCTCGTTTGTGGCAAATGATAAATGGGAGGGAATGATAAATCAATGCGTTATCCATGTTTGAAGAAACGCTACAAAGGGTCTATATGTGGGATGCATGCTTTGTCGCGCGCGTGTGTGCGGTGCGCATACATGCATGCATGTAGCTTGGGCCAACAAAGAGAATGCATTCATACAAGCAAGCTGACAGCTGAATATAATATTGTCTGTCGGGTGGAAACCTCATATGTCCAAAATCATTACTTCTCAGGATTCAAAGTCAAGAGCAGCAGATTCGCAGAGCTTGAAACGTGTCGCTTTGCGCCGCATTTCGAGCTTGCGGATCTGCTGCTTTTGATGCATCTGTGTGACGCTGTAGTATGATCGCGTAGGGTGTTCATTTACGAAAAAACACAAAAAGTTAGAATAATGGAGTTAAGAGGTTTCTGCCCGTAGACGTAGATATATGGGGCAGCGTTGATGCCTTCCCATTGCAGTCATATATAATTCACAACCCCGCCTTTAACTTTTTATCAAGTGGAAAGAGCAGTGCATTGTCCGCTGTCAGCTTCATACTTCGACTCATCTTCCTTTCTGCGTGTGTGTGTGTGTGTGTGTGTGTGTGTGTGTGTGTGTGTGTGTCTTTGCAGAGCTCGGTACCGCAGTGTTGTTTTCTAACCCATTATGGGTGGGAAGGCCTTTTGGTGTTAGCATTATGTTATGCTTTAGCTATTGAAAAATAGCAGATCTGATATTTTTTTTAAATCGAAGAACGACTGACATAGAAACATATAAGGCTTAGCTTTCAGGTGAAAATGGGCTAAAAGGGAGAGAGAAGGAGTGACGTGAGGAAAGTAATTGGTTGATGTCGGGTAGAAACTTTGTATGTCCAACAACGGAGGAAAAAGATAAAAAAAGAACCTGTGTTCCAACTCCAGACATGCTCCATATATGGTCGTCTCCATATATGAAGATCACGCCACTGATACATGGACTGGATCACCTAGATATGGAGCTGGCCAGCATCTCTACATCTGACCTCAAACTTCAAACCCTTAGATCTCCATATATGGAGCTGACCTGTTCCGACATTCCATATGTTGATCCTCCCCCACCCGTCCTTCCTCTTCAATGTCTCCCTTTTGACCGATACCTGTCCATTCAAACTCTAGACAGGCCTGCCCCAAAGTTATTAGCGCAACCGTGCCCGGGAGCTGCAGGCGAGTTCTCAGCAGGCCCGAAAATGAAGGCCCGGCCCTACCCGGGCCCTAACTGGGCTGGCCTGAGGCCCTGCCTGGCCTTATTATTAGCATACATTTTATACCCCACCTGTTGAAAAAAAAGAAAAAAGGTCCATTAATCCATATATGGGCATTCCCAGACCAGTTGTTTCACCCTCAGGGCTTGGTTTGTATAGTCTTTGGTATGAACCGACCAGGGAATTGAACCTCAACCTCTCAGGGACAGGGTGGACCGTCCGCAAAGCCACTGAGACTGAGTTGGTATTATTTAGTAACAAGCTCCTCCTATTGGTTCAATATTTATAAAACCCACATAAAACCAGTTTCACAGCTTTTCTTACTTTTGTGCAACGTTTTTAAATGTGGAGATACCAGGTGTCCGCTTGTATGTTTGTCATGTATGTTTTCATATCCGACAGCAACGAATTCTGGTTGTATACATATTTTTCTCCCAGAGGGCCTTGCGGTGGCAAGTGTCGGCGGACGGCAGGCGTCTGTGATCTCTCCGTGTCCGCGTCAGCAAGGCTATTTTCACTCTGCTGTCATATCGGCATGTCTGTATAGGCTATTGTGTTCCTTTGGATAAGGAGAGGCAGGCGGGCATAGCAGTTTAGCGACAGACAGACATACATACATACATTACACCACCTCGGTGCAGGAACAGAGCCTAAAGGGAGTAGTTCAACCCCCCCAAAAAACGACTTATTCTATCAGTCACACACCCCATATGAACCCCTTGTTTTCCTTTCCTTTGATGCCAAAATTTGACCAGCGGAGCTCCACGTCTCCTTGCCCTGCAGTAGGAGAGCTCTTTGCTGCTGAGCCGGGCGGTGCGTCTCCACAGCTGGAGAACAGCTGGATAACAGGCAATGTTCCTGGACTGTGCAGACTGCTGTGTAGAGGATGACTTCATCATGCTAGTCTCTCCTGTTCAATGGCTTCTGTGGTGGGCGAAGGGGTGTGTGTGTGTGTGTGTGTGTGTGTGTGTGTGCCTCACTGAATTTCCCACAATTCAGCGAGGCATGCTCCCGGCGTGATTTTGGTCTGTCCCGACGGTGACATTAACACGTCTCTCTCTCACAGTGTCACCGCTTGGCTTGTGACAGCATAGAGGTGTAACTGTTTGCCCAGTCGCCCGTCCACTCCATTAAAGGCACAGTCAATGACACACACGCACGCACACTACACACACAGACACACACACACACATGCAGGCACGCAGGAAGAGGCCTATAGCACCACCTCGCCTGGCGGCATCCAATTCTATAGGGTTCACGGGACTCTGCCAAGTAAAAGAATATGAGAGACAGAGAGAGATTCCACTGGCTAGACTGTAAGAAGAGAGTACAATGTTACGTTAGCAATGAGCAGCTCCACTGGCTAGACTGTAAGAAGAGAGTACAATGTTACGTTGCCAATGAGCAGCTCCACTGGTGCCGTACGTTGGGGTTGCAGACAGTGCCTTGCTCAAAGGCACGTCAGCGGTGTTGGGGGAGGGGCAAATGGTATAGCCAATCACTGAGATGTTACAAACACATGTACTCCTCTATAACCTTTATAGGCCACACCTGCTGGTCATGGACCAGGAAGTAATTATGCTAGGTTTTAATGTTTTTTTTTTAAACAAACTCTCCTTTAAATATCCATCTTTCGTCCTGTTAACTGAATTAATTTGATCTACAGTACTTGCACTTGCATTATTGAATTCAGATACCGTATTTTATTATAAATGTTTGGTACAGTAAAAATGCATGTAAATAATCACAGAGGTACATTGTAGGTCTATATTGGGAACAACACCATGTAGTTGGTATGTGATAACAATTTCATTAGATCATTTTATTCGTTTCTTATGTTTGCATTGTGGTGTAATGGTGATAATAAAATACCGGTAATCAGCTAGAATATAGCTAAACAGCTCTTAGTTTGACAGCAAAGCTTGATTGTTAACATACACATAATATATTTTTATACATTTGTGGGCTTGTTTTTATGCCTTTATTGACAGGACAGTAGTCTGACAGTAAATGGGGGGAGAGGTATAGGGAGTGGCACGCAGCAAAGGTCATCGGGATTCGAACCCGCATCACACTGTCAGGCATTGCAGCAGGTGCTGGATCGCTACATGAGTGGCCCTTATTGTTTAGCATATTAATTATATGGCCGTTGTATGTATGCATGATGCATGTATGAACCATCTCGGATATGGTCATAGTGATAAATCACACCCTCTCCTAACATTGCTGTCATCTGTTTTTCACTCTGTTTATGTCAGTATTATGGCTGCCAAGTGGCTTCAACCTTATAGTGGGGCAGTATTATGTTGACACAATTGTCAATATATTCAGCCTGAGTTTTAGTCATCATAGCTTGGTTTTTACTTAGTTTTCGTCAGCGAAAAAAAAGGTAGTCGACGGGCATCAACACTGCTTAGCCAGACATACAGTATATATATAGTGCAGCAGCAGCAGCTGTTGGCGGCATGTTACAGTGTACATAGTGAATGTTTGGCCACAACTTGTGGCACATTAAGACATGTCATGCTGTTAGCACTTACACATATCTCACCACCGTTCGTCTGGAGATTACCAAAATACATCCCATCTGTTCCTTAATCCTCCGTTTGGAACCGTCGCCGTTTCCACTGCTTCTCAGCGTCAGAAGTTTGTTAAAGAAACAAAGTGGACGACAGGTCTTATGAAGAAGGGGCCTGGCCACATTATATTGCGTGTGCACGCACAGCGTCGCACGCAGGCACACACACACACACACACACACACACACACACACACACACACACACTTCCCTGTGGAAGTTAATGCAGCATAAAAATCTGTTATTGCCACTTGAAACCTATATGCAGTACAATAAAATGTGAGCTTGTAGATCGGCTATAATTTTATTTTTTAAATGCAGACGACCCGTCTGAAGTGAGCTGTACTGTACTGTACTGTACTGTACTGTACTCCTGTTATTAGCACCATTTTAGATTTTCTGGCCCAGGCCTACATGATGGACAGAGAAGAGATGCATATCAGCTCCTGATGTTTTAGTTTTTTTCTCTGCTGTGATTGCATCAAGGTAATGCAGCCTTGCGGGGTATAGAAAGTCCCAAACCTCTCTGTGTACAAACATAATGCATCCATTAGACTCTCATTCAATTTAGACCAGAGGCTCAACGTTCTCTTAATGACACCATGTTTGTGGTTTTTTTGTTATGCTTGCATTTGCGAGGCTGCCGAGAAACACTCTCCCCACCCCCCCCCCCCACCCCCACACCCCCTCCCCCGCGTGCGTGCGTGTGTGTGTGTGTGTGTGTGCGTGCGTGTCCTTCCTGCAGTGAGGTCTAAAGTATTATACACCAGACAGTATAGAATAAGAGGTATAGTGCGGCCGACGCTGTTGTCAGCTCTCTGGTGAATTAGGGGTGTGTGTGTGTGTGTGTGTGTGCGCTTCTGCCCTAACGCTGGGGGTGTTGTCAGGCATGCATCTCTTGTGTGTTGGGGGTCCTAAGGCATGTGTGTGCTTCAAAGAAAACAGACCCTTATTTTTATGATGTGTGTGCGTGCACGAGCGCGTGCATGCTCTCCCACCAGTGCATTGGACAGCCGCTGTGTATAAGTTGTCTGCCAGAAGGCACATAAATCCATGCACCTGTCTCCCTGGACACACACACACACACACACACACACTGTAAGTCATATTTAATGCTCCCAGTAGGACAGCACATCTTGTTGGGAGGAGAAGCTTTGTTGACCTCTGAATGCGTTTTTCTCTCCCGTGCGTTCCCCGTGAGGATTGAGCGAAAACACAGACGGGTCACATGCGCCCGTGATCCATCGTGTGAGTGATTCAGTTCTTCTCAAACTTCTCCATTCGGCCGCCCGACCCGCATCTGAAAATATTCTGTGCCAAGGACCCCCCCCCTCCTCCCATACAAGTGTTTGTGTTTCAAACTTATTCTAAATTTGTCCAACATTTCCCCCCCAAGCACACGCTCCAAATGTGTCACGTCTGGCTTTGTCAAGTGTCCATGCGAACAAAATTGGCCCGCGTTTGGGGTGGGAAGCCGGTCACTGCACATATCCTATTCGGGCTGGCGGGGGGGGGGAGACACCTATCAGCAAGGAGTGTTGGGCGGGAGGAATAGCCTGTAAGACAGCCAGCCTGTGAGACTGTCTTTACCACAGAAATCTAAGGACAGTCATTACCGTAGCAGGGGTTGACACAGTACGGCTGCCCGACTGCCCGTGGCAAGTAAATATAATGTTCGGGCAAGTGGAGTTTGCTTCCAGGTTGCCCGACGGGAAAGCGCATTCTGTCTTCATTACATATTAGTGGATGTTCATGAAGAACTATGGTAGCTTTTTACAACTAGCACTTTCGCTCGTTTATTTTGTTTTTGAAAGTGCCCTGTGGGAAAGTGCATCTGGGACCTTAGTGGGTTGCTAGCTGCATGGTGTTGTCAACAAGACTGGAGCGGTAGTCTTTTCTGATCGCCGAGCGGGAGACCAGAAGTGATATGCGACAACACACACACAGTTAGACAACTAACATCCGGTGACTTCTGGTCGCGGATTTATGGCTTTTCAAAATAAGTTGAACGGGAGAAAAGGCTGGCAATACGAGGTGAATTAATTAATGAATCCTGGCGTGGAAAGAATTGTAAAACCGCAACGATCCTGCGGGGGATGACAGAGCAGACAGACATCACCCCATCAGCGCCACGGCGGCCAGCCTAAAACGGAGGGAGGGGGAAAAAAAGAAAGTGAAGAGACGGCAGCCGCCATTAATAATTAATCAACCTTCTCTTATCTTTTAATCAAGGCGGTGAAAGTGAGGCAGAAAATGAATTAAGAGCAGAAGAAAAGGTTGAAGAATCGACGTAATGAGCTCGATCCTCCCGGCGGGGGGGCGGAGCCTAATTAATATTATCATTACCGCGGTGGCGGGAGGCTAATGCCTCCGCCCAGGGGAGCTGGGGAGGGGGAGGAGGGAGGGGTGGTGATGAGAAAGGATGACCTCGCCACATTGTCAAGTATCCGCGCTGTGACTCTCTTATATGCAGTGGTGGGAAAAGCACTTTTTTTTACTTGACTAAAAGTATCAATACTGCAATGTACTCTATGTAATTTAGAGCCTTGTTTTTTTTTCAACTTTTTGAAAATAGGCGATCTGTTGATCTGCCGTTTCTGGACGATTTTGAGTGCTTTTACTTTGGGTAAATGGTAGCCTATACATTTTGACATCAATAGGTACTTTTTTAACACAGGGATTTGACATTGTTGTATTGCTACTTTCTACTATTACTGAAGTAAAATAAATAAGTAATACTTCTTCCCCACTGCACTTCGACTGTACACACATTATCTATTGCATAAACATAGACGGTAAACGTCTGTGTGACAACACAGAGATTGCAACCCGCACACCTCCCTGTCAGGTATACCGTATACGGCTGTATTTACCGGAATGAGACCGAGCCCAATGAATACTACAGGTCGGAAAAAAGGGAATATCGCAGCATAAAGGTTGAAGTGATGAAGTGATGATGCTGTGGTTATTGCGTTTCCCTTACGCCGGTAGTAAAAAAAAGGCATTAAAAAGGAAAGAACTTTTTTCTGACATGATATTGGATCTTTCGCTTCGTTCTTCTTTACAATAATGCGGTTTCTGTCAAGTCTTGTGTATTGCTCTGCAGCGCGGGCGAACCTTTCATTTACCCCCCCCCCCCCCACCCCATTGATGTGTAGATTCAGAACCCCGCAGCTCCCTCGGTTATTCGTTAGAGTTTCGCTTTCATCCGACGACCGTACGCTGTCAGCAGAGAGGGGGAAAGAAATGGAAATGAGTCTATTGAGGGGAAGAGTTGATGTCTGTGGTTTTGATTAAACCAAAGCGTAGATGTCAAATTCATTTTCTCCTACGGAGCTCGGATGTGACCGTATTTATTGTCCCATTGATGGATAAAACACACGTACTGTAGACCTATGTCTATAGGTGCAGTCTGTGTAGAGCTACAGCTGAACTGTACTGTAGACCATGTCTATAGGTGCAGTCTGTGTAGAGCTACAGCTGAACTGTACTGTAGACCTATGTCTATAGGTGCAGTCTGTGTAGAGCTACAGCTGAACTGTACTGTAGACCAGTGTTTCCCAACCTTTTTTGTCCCAGGGAACACTTTTCATAGCCCTAAAATCTCGGGGAACACCTGGGGGGGGGGGTGTATATATATATATATATATATATATATATATATATATATATATAAATATATATATATATATATATATATATTAAATATATAGTAAAACGTAAAAGTAAATATACTTTTAAAAACACACATGACAGCACTCATCAAATAACTTCAAAGAGAAAGAAAAGGACAGAGACAGAGCCTCAGTTTCAAAAAAATTGCTCATATGAAATGTGAAATGCCACCTAATCCTTTTCCTTTCTTTATTATGAGCCAACTTGTGAATGCTGCATGCTTTTATTGTGAAGGGTCTCAGTTCTCACAGCCTGCTTATTTCCACGTGCTGAAAATAGCTGATCGACAAGCTCACAACGCGTTGCGTCCGCAACGCGCTGTGAGCTTGTAGATCAGCCATTTTCAGCATGCAAGCATAACACGTGTACGACGAAGAATAAATCAGGCATCGCTGCGCTTCTGTGAAGGGAGGGAGATATATTTTGTTGGCCGAACGAGGCGATCATGTTTGGACATCTATGGAAAGCTATTTTGGACAGCTATTTTTCGTGGCACATTATGTTTAATCACAACAACGTCACGTTTACTTTACCTCCTCAGTGTTTGGGTCGGGACTGTGTGTGTCTGCCGTCTACGTGCATATGCACTCTGCGCGCTCAAGTCTTTCTGGAGGGAGCGAAATGTAGCGTCTTCTGCATGCATCTAAGCATTAACATTTCAATGGCCGAGGGTCGTTAGAGTCTATTGTTCCGTGTTGTAGTTATCGCATGTCTAATGGTTAGACGTGTGACAACAACGACGCAACAATAGGAAGCCTGCAGCTCAATAGCTTTTGCTTTCGGGGAGGGATAGTGTTAATTTAGTTAAAATCAGGCGGAACACTTGGAGACATCAAGAGGAGCACCATAGCTCCGCGTAGCACAGGTTGGGAAACACTGCTGTAGACCATGTCTATAGGTGCAGTCTGTGTAGAGCTACAGCTGAACTGTACTGTAGACCATGTCTATAGGTGCAGTCTGTGTAGAGCTACAGCTGAACTGTACTGTAGACCTATGTCTATAGGTGCAGTCTGTGTATATAGAGCTACAGCTGAACTGTACTGTAGACCTATGTCTATAGGTGCAGTCTGTGTATATAGAGCTACAGCTGAAGTTTTCCGGATGTTTTCCAGACAGCATGCAGAATACAGTAGGGAATGTTTCATCACCCGAGCACAAAATAACAACATCTTCTGCCAGATTTGAAGTACGTGCAGGGAGGGAGGGATGGGGGGGGGAAACAACCTCTTTCAGCTCTGTCTTTGTAACTCCTCGGTCCCTTATGTGTATAGCGTTCACTCTCACCTCAGGTTACACCTGCTTGTCTCTGCTAATCTCTGTTGTGGAGGTCCAAGTCCAACCTCTCTCCTCTCCTCTCCATCTTTAGTGCTCTGAAACCTTCCTTGCATCTGCTAACCTCTCCTCTCCTCTCCTCTCCTCTCCTCTCCTCTCGGTCCATTCAGAGTAGTTGCATGTCGTCCATTTAATCAGAGTGATTACCTTACCACCAGACACTGAAATATTTATGCATTCCAACCACAACCTGCCATTTAACAAGCATGGAAATGCACCCTAACCACACAACACACACACACACACACACACACACACACACACACACACACACACACACACACACACACACACACACACAGACACAGGAAGCGCCATTCATTGACAGGTGTTGGGTTCGTTGCGGCGAGTGTCAGTTACCTGTGTGCGTGGGTGCGTGGGTGCGTGCGTGCGTGCGTGTGTGTGTGTCTACTCAGCATTTAGAGAGGGTTTTCGCAGGGTCAGAGGTGACACTCTTTGGCAGTGGGTGTGGAGCGTACTTCACTTGCATGTCCAACGAGACAGAATCTCTTCCAGTGGCTGCAGCTCACCAGCCTGCATATTACTGCACCACAGCCTCTGTTACAGTGCAAAGTACATTTACCTCAAGTACTGTACTTTGAATTTGTGAGGTATTTCTTTTTGACTTTGGAATATTATAATAGTTTGTGAAACACTCAAAGCTGGCCATTCATTGTCAATGGCATTCAATGTTTGCGTTAACACAATGTTTGTGTTTGCACAAACCCTCAAAGCTGGACATAGAAAGGGCTAGCGCCCCTCAATAACAGACATGAGTTGGGGAGGGGAAGAGAGAGAGAGAAGAGAGACTTATTTTTTATCTACACCAAATCTCTTCGCCCAAAAATTGCCGATCTACAATATAAGGGCTGCAAAGTGTTGTGAGCTTATAGAGATGCTTCTTTGGCTAATGAGAATATGGATGCTGGGGTTCAAGTGGTTTACTCTTCACGTGAAGAACGCCCAACTGTGGCCGTGGACTCTCCGTCTGACATTATTTTGTGCCAGGGACCCCCATAAGACAATATTTGTGGCATGGCTGCTTGTGGCTTGCTGTTAATGTTCCCTCCAGAATAGGGGGAGAAACAAACAAAAAAGAACAGTTTAGGGTATCATCACCATTTAAGTTCCAAATCCCCAGAGAAAGAGAAATAAACAAACAAACTGCATTTTCTGTCAACCTCTCAGCTTGACAGTTTGCTCACAGTAGGTGAGTGGTAAATAAAAAAAAGACCCAACTACAAATAAAACAACAAAAACCTAAAGTTTCCCACTTCCACATCAACTCCAAATGACATTTCTACAGTGCTCTGTGACAGTGCGGCACGACTTGCCAGCGTGATGTGCTTGCTGTCAAGCATTATATATAAGTTCTTCAAAATGTCATAGAATAAACAATAGAGTGATACTCAAAAAACAGACACGCAAACGCACGGCAAAGACAGAGACAGAATGTATAGAAGAGACTTGTCTTACACGTTGGCGCCAAATGGCCCTCAAGTTGGGTCCCTCAACTTAAAGTTGGGTTCCCAAACTTGTTCATGTCAAGGACCCCCAAATTGACACTAATTAGCCCGCGGACCCCCATTTGAAGAGGTAATGCCAGGGACCGTCACCCCCATAAGAGAAGATTTGTACGGCTCTAGCAGTGATTCTCAAGCCGTTTAACCCATTCTGACCTGAGATCAGATTCATACGAGGTTTCCACGGGACACACACTGGTCTGATGAACCCATTCTGACCTGAGATCAGATTCATACGAGGTTTCCACGGGACACACACTGGTCTGATGAACCCATTCTGACCTGAGATCAGATTCTAAAAATGTCAGTCGTTCTTCGAATTTTTCAAAAATAGCAGACCTACAAGCTCGTATCGCGCCACTCGGTGGCGCGATATGAGCTTGTAGATCTGCTATTTTTCAATACATAAAGCGTAACATGATGCTAACACCAAAATGGGTGCCCGTTCAGAATGGGTTAATTTCAAGGACCCCCAGTTTGACATTCATTATTCTACAGACCCCCGTTTAATGGCATTTCTATCTGAGACCCCAATTTATATTATAAAATCAATGTTAATTTAACTCTGAGTGTGTTCATCTGTTTCCCGTTGCTGCACGTTCCTCCAAACACAGCTGATTTTGATTACAGAACTACTCTGTATAGTAATCTCATTCAAGATGACATCCAGACAGTGTATTACTCATTTTAAACTTAACCAGCACGCTAAAATATGTATATCTGAAATCATTAGAAGGTTAGAAATAAGCCACATAGTAGCTGCATGCTCTGTACTTGTATATTTTCTAAACAAACAATTCCAGCATAGTAGTTGTCCCATAGCCTGAAGTGATGCGATGCTCTGATTGGTTCAGAAGCACACAGCCTCCCGTTTTAGACTGAAACTTCAAAAAGCCATTGCACCCCGTCTTTAAACCTGGTTGCAAAAGGGGTGAAGTGGCCCTTTAAATACAGCCATTCATACATGTGCTATTCCACAGATAACAGCCTAATAATGAGTGCTATCACAAGATCTCAGTGGTGCTGTTCAGACACGGACACAGGGCTGAAGGTGCCAGCGTGTCCGCTGTGTCTTTAACACTAAACCCATCGCAACACATCGTGTGCCTTTTTCCCCTGTTAATGGAATCCAATTTCCAGCTGCTATTTAAGGGAGCGCTATACTAACGGAAGCTTTTTCACTCACAAAACAATCTCCACCGCCATTGACTGCTTGCTCCATTTCCTGAAAAGAGTGTGTGTGTGTGTGTGTGTGTGTGTGTGTGTGTGTGTGTGTGTGTGTGTGTGTGTGTGTGTGTGTGTGTGTGTGTGTGTGTGTGTGTGTGTGTGTGTGTGTGTGTGTGTGTGTGTGTGTGTGTGTGTGTGTGTGTGTGACACGTATGTCCTCTCATTTCCTCCTACCTGTGGCAGGGTTGCATCCTGTCTTTGTGATTGATGCTAAATGCAGACATCACGTACGAACAGTCTCTCCCTTTATGGATCTTCCCTCCACACATTGACATCAGTATAGATATGAACGTTGGCGGACAGTGAGTGATTAGTCTCTTAAGCCAACAAAACAACTTTTGGATGCTTTGTCTATACTGTAGCTACCTCCCCAGAAAGTGGTGCAATGCCTGCATAAACCTGGCTGTAATGTGACAATAACGTTGATTCAGAGTCTCATTTCTCCTGCTAAGCAGTGACCTAGATGTCTCCTCTGTCGGGTTCCAAACCTCACACGTCCAAAGCTGTTACTTCAGGAATTAAATTCGAAACCATCAAAAGTGCGCATTAGTCCAACTACGACGTTGCGTCCGTGTGCGGTTAAAGTTAGGGCTTGGGGAGGGCCTAACGAGCCGTCTGACCAGTAACACACTACCGATGGTTGTGACCGCTGCAGTATGATCAAGTAGGGCATTCATTCACACAAAGACAGACACAGAAAAGTTCAAATATGGCCCTGACATCGACCTAGATATTATGCTTGGTGACTAACGTGATTTATTAGGACAGAAAAACGTACGCAGACGGATCTGTCGGCGCTTCCGCTGTACAGCGTGAAACGTTTGAATATTGTGTGAGTCAGTCGACAACGAGTCTGTCTCTCCAGAGAACATGGCGACAATGATTGACTTATTGACTTGTGAGGGCGTTGTTTACTCACACCCCATCCGTCCAGCAATCCTTGACTCCCGAATGCCATAACGGATGACATGGCTGACTCACTGTCCGATGACTCATCATCATCGATGACGCTACTCGGTCACTGTACTCTTTGATACCCGCCAACGCTGTGCTTTCACTTTCACTTTGCCTTGTCCAACACCTGTGGGTTTCTCTTGTGATGCTGTATCCTTACTTTGTTTTAGCCACCAGCTCATGCATGTGGCCTTGTGGTTCCACCTTGAGATTGGAACTATAAAAATGACTATAAAACGTGACCCAGGGCCTCCCTGCTTGTCACTCAGCGTCAAGGGTTGGATTGGGGGCAAGTCCTTGTGACATATTAGTGTCATGTCCTACTTGTACGTCATGTCCAGGGGGTGTACTTGTACATCATGTCCAGGGGGTGTACTTGTACATGTCCAGGGGGTGTACTTGTACATATCCAGGGGGTGTACTTGTACATGTCCAGGGGGTGTACTTGTACATGTCCAGGGGGTGTACTTGTACATGTCCAGGGGGTGTACTTGTACATGTCCAGGGGCTGTACTTACTACTTGTACATCAAGCTGCCTCACGCTACAGAAACAGGTGATAGGCTCCTGCCCTATGGGCCTCATGGCTTACTTATATATTTCATGTAATGAGGCATTGTTTGTGCAAGAGCAGTGATTGTGGAATTAATTGTGGAGTATTTGTGAGCTTTCAACACGCACGCGCGCATGCACGCACACACACACACGTCCCTTTCAGTGGGAAAATGATGGAGCACTGCCATCACTATGGCTACAATGTTAGGAGGTCTCGTTTAATGGTATATTTTGTTGATTGCCATTCAAATCTCTTTCTCTGTCTCTCTCTCTCCCTCTCTCTCTCTCTCTCTCTCTCTCTCTCTCTCTCTCTCTCTCTCCCTCCCATGACCGCCCATCGTGTGCTGTGCTGTTCCCTCACTGAAAATAAAAAGGTAAGAACAGTTTTCTTTCGTCTTTGTTAAAGGTATCCTAACTTCTCCTCCTCTCTGTTTGTAAACAAGGAAAACTTTTCCTCGCCCATCACCTCCCCCCTCTCTCTGACAGGGAGCTAGGGCAGGAGGGGGATTGTTGGGGGGCGGGTGCTCACTTGCATGGTTTTCCATTAACAAACATTCAGGTGGTCATTGTACGTCCCTGTCTACCAAAGCAAAGAGACAAAACACCAAGGGGTAGAGCATGCATGTTTCTGCAGCAAAACACCAGCACACTACTGCAGTGGCTGATGGCCGCTGGTATAGAGGGAAATAATGTGTTGTTATGTAAACACAGGGCAAAGCTACATACCGGTACTAGCGTCCATGTTCACCTGGTGTCCTTTGTAACACTTGATTTCTTTGACTTCCTTGTACTCTATACTACCTATGTGACCATAGGTCCATAGGTCCATCTGCCTGGAGCAGCTTTAAAGGCTAAAAGACAAACAGAAATGTACTTTTTATTCCCAACGTTCCAGCGTTCAAGGACAAAAACACAATTAAATCCTTAATTGCAATTATCTGTGTGACAAATTAATCGTAACGCAACATGTCGTGACAGCCGTACTGCAAGTGCAAAGTTGCTCAGACGGAATTTGTACCCCGACAACCGTTGAGTCGCCACGTACAGTAGTACGTTCCTGCACTTTGCAAGACTCGGAGCGTCCGCTAAATGCCTGAACAGTAAATTGCAATGTCCTCCCTGTCAGTGTCCGGTACGTTCTGTATACTGTACGTGCCAGAGGGCTGTGCTTGTTGTACACAGGCAGGCAGGCAGGCAGGCAGAGGAGGTGTAGCAAGTCCTTAGCAGATCACAGTAAATGGGAGCGGAGGTCAGAGTCTGAGTGCATCCTCAGTGCCATTTCAGAGCTATTAAGAGTTGTCAGGGAAAAGCTGTGAAGGAGGAGAGGCTCTCGTCCTCAGGCTCTCTCAGCACTTTGCAGGCCTTAAGGTCAGTTCAGTACGGCACATTTAGGATCTGTGCCTTTTGCCTTGTTTGTTTGTGCACTTTCTGTTTGGCTATATGTTATTATATTATATAAGTTTTATTTGTAGAGCACATTTCAACAACAAGGCAATTCAGTGTGCTTTACACAGAACGTCAAGCTAATTGAAACACAATTATACAATGGCATTAGGATGCGTGAAACAAATGCACAGTTGCATTGCAGAAGAGAACAGAGCAGAGAACAAATATAACTCGATCAAAGGCAGTAGCAAACAGGTCTTTAGTTGTGTTATTAAAGAAATGAGAGTGGCAGCAGACGAAATGCTGCATCCACGTTTATTCCTGGTTATAGGGACAGAAAGCAGACGTTTCTCAGATGACCGTGAGGTCTGGATAGTTCATGATATCGTATAAGATGTTAAATATATTTTTTGCCCATTGTAGTCGAAAATTGTCAATGAGTTTAACAAATCATCTTTTTTAATATACAGGCTCACAACAGAGCTGCTAGTATTGAACTTAAGTGCAACATTGGCTTATTTAGCTACCTGGACATGATACAAGTACTCTCGTGGCACTGCCAGAGCAGGTCTTAAAATCACACAAAAGTCGATTATCCTGCATGATCTTCTCCGGCCATTTTGCCATCCTGAGCCTGGCAGTGGCATTACACAGAAATGGGTGTCCTATGGATGTCTGTTTGCGCTTGACAGACAACCTGTCAGACTGTCAAGGTTAATAGGACATGAAGAGAGCCATTTCTCCGGTCTCTCTTTGTCTCTCGCTCGAGTGGGTATAAAGCCAACCCTCAGAGGAGGATCTAAAAGCAGACTGTCAACTGTAATGATTAGGATGTGTTGTTGCTGTCACATCCGTCTGTCTGTCCGTCTGGTCAGAAAGAGAGCTCCTTTCATATATTCTCAATTCATTGCACATAAAGTAGTATAAAGTATTTAAAACTTTGTTTTTGTTTTACTCTTGATAATTATGGCATACAGCTCATGAAAATATCTGAAAATATTCGAATATTTCACAAAAACACCATTATCCAGAAATGTCGACCATCTTAAAAGTATATTAATGCATGCAGTCAATAGTCTGGGCTACTTTTGAACAAATCATGTCTCCGACCTTCCTCTTGACAATACAACCTAGATTCTCTGTGGGGTTCAGGTCAGGCCAGTTGGTTGGTCAGTTAAGCACAGTAATACCATGGTCTCTCCATAAAGCTTGTCAACAGCACAACATTTTCAAAAACATCCTGATAGATGGCTGTGTTGACTCCAGTGTGACGTTTTCAATGTCAGTGATGATTTGGGGTGCCATGTCATCAGTGGCAAAAACTGAGGTTTTGGGTGGGCCTAGCCAGGAGTGGGTGGGCCTGCATGCACGCACATGACGCCACACCACATTATTCATGTTTATTTATTATAAAAAACAAAAACTATATTTTTGAGGGCGAGCGTTCTATCTGGCTGTATGTCATCTGCTGGTGTTGGTCCACTGTTTTGTGTCCAGTGGTCTCGTAAAATATTCCAATATTTTGAGATGGTATTTGATTTTCAAGAGCTGTATGCCATGATGATCAAGACTAAAACAAAAAAAAGGTTTTAAATATTTCACTTCATGCGCAATGAATTGAGAATATTATGTTTCACTTTTTGAATTATATTACGGAAGAAAATGTACTTTTGCAGAATATTCCATTTTTTTGAGGAGAGCTGTATATAAATCAAAATATTACCTGAGATGGAAGTCTTACAGCAAGTAAAAGTAGCAATACGACATTGTAGAACTATGTCAAAAACATTTTCAGGGCAGAGGGTTTAAGTGCATGGTTAACTGCACATGAGCCGCCCTGCACAGTTGAGCATTTCACCCACTTATAAATGTGACAATGAAGATTGATTGAGCACAATCAAAGCATACCAATCATTTTCTAAATCTGAGCTTGTTCCTGCATTCTTTTTTTTATATAGATTTTAGTTTTTCTTTTTTTGTCTGACGCACTTATGTGTGCTGCCGTCAGCGAGCGTGTTGATCAGCAACACTCCCAACTGTGACTCAGCGTCATATAGCCTCCCAACTGTGACTCAGCGTCATATAGCCTCCCAACAGTGACTCAGCGTCATTGCGAACGCAGTGAGCACTTACTATGAGACCTAGCAGATCATGTCTGTCTGTCTGTGTGTCTGTGTGTCTGTCTGTCCCGCTTTTGTGCCCATATATGGAGCTGAGTGATTACGTCACCATGACTCAGCCATAACCATATAAGGAGTCCCCAAAGCAGCTATACGTCCACCATGACTCAGCCATAACCATATAAGGAGTCCCCAAAGCAGCTATACGTCCAAAACCCAAATATGTACGAGCTGCGTTCGCTTCCCGCGTTTGCGCGTCTTACTGGTATACAGTAGCCTATCATCATCATCGTCGTCGGACAAACATGGACAGAAACGCTTATGTCCATGTTTACATTTTAAGTTTTTTGTCGTAAATGAACACCCTACTTCATCATATTACAGCCTCACACAAAAGCATCAACAGTAGCAGATCTGCAAGCCTGAAACGCAGCGCGAAGCGACGCGTCTTGAGCTTGTAGATCTGCTGCTGCTGATGCTAAACTGTCGAATTTGAATCCTGAAAAGTAACAGTTTTGGACATAGGAGGTTTCCACCCGACAGAGCGAGACGACTGCCGTCAACGTAAACCCAGCAACACATGTCCAGCAACACCCCCCCCCCACCCCCGGTACAATGGTATTGAGTGAGATAGGAAGAGGATAAGTGTGAATGACGCAATCAGTCACCAGATTTCACAGCTCGGGTTCAGGTAAAGAACCAGTTTGCTTGCTAACACGTGTGCGCTACTGTGTGTGCGTGTGTGTGTGTGTGTGTGTGTGTGTGTGTGTGTGTGTGTGTGTGTGTGTGTGTGTGTGTGTGTGTTTGTGTTACTATACTTGTGAGGCCCTTAACCGGCCCCACAATGGTAGAATATGAGAAATAGACCATTTTCCTGGTCATCACAAGAAGAATTGTTGTTTTCTGGTTGAAGAGATTCATGTTTAGAGATAGGTCTACAATTAGGTTGGGGTTAGGTTCAAGCATTTAGAAGTTATGTTTCGGGGTGTGATTCATACTTAGTTGAGTGAATGCCTGTGTGTCATATGCCGAAAAACATGCAACCGCAGCGCCACACGTTGTGAGCTTGTGAATCCCAAGTATTTTGGCTTCATGAAAAAATGGCATTCACAAAGTCGCTGTCTGAAAACGTTTGCTGTCCTCACAAGTATAGTATTACAAACCTGTGCGTGCGTGCGAGCGTGCGTGTGTTTGCGCACGTGTGCCTGTTTGCGTGTGTACAGTCCTGTGTACATTTCCTTCTGTCCTTGTCTATTATGATCAGCGCTGACATTAACATAAGCCTGAGCAGACAGACTGAAAGAGACAGCTCAGAATAGACGAAATGCTATCTGTCAGTCTCTCTCTCTCTGTCTCTCTCTCTCGGCCGACCTGTCTCTCGCCGCCCACACGGTGACCAATAGCCGTCTCAAACCACAGACTCATGGCGTCAGGCAGGCAGGCATGCCAGCCACAAGGAATTCTGGGTAAAAAGGGCAGTGGTGATGTGATGCTGCTGTGAGACGCATGAGCCCACGCACCGCAGAGACGGCTTCCATTAAGAACCATTCTGTCTCTGTCGGGTGGAAACCAATATGTACAAAACTGTTACATTTCAGGATTCTTATTAAAAAGTATAGAAAAAGCAGCAGATCTACAAGCTCGAAACGCTGTAGATTCGCGTAGTAAAGTAAAGTAAAAGTAGCTCCAAGTTGGATTTAACCCATTTGGACCTGCAGAGGACGATTCTACCAATTCTAAATCCTGACAGTTTGCTGAAAGACCCATGTTTCTGTGTCAGTCGTTCTCAAACATTTTCAGGTCAAGGACCCCCAAAAATATATGTATTTGGCCGCCGACCCCCATCTGAAAATATGTTGTTCCAGGGACCCCACCCAGAAGCAAAGATTTGAGTTCAAAACGTTCGCTCTGAAAGTTTCAAAGATCTGCGCCATTTTTCAAAAATAGCAGATCTAATGGGTTAAGGACAGTACTTCAGTAAATGTACGTAGCTGCTTTCCACCACTGCAGATGGCAATCACGCACGCCCCCCCCCCCCCTACCCTGATAAGAACTCTCGTGCCACCAATCTGCCACTCGTCACTCAAGCCCTTTGACAACTCCGTCCCTCCTGTCGCTCATTCACCTGCCTTCAATCAAGCTGACGACATGTCCTCCTCCCCCGTGACAATCAGCCCTGCCTCCAATCACCTGTCAGTGTGCGCACAATATATCTCCCAGCAGCACCAGCTGCCCTTACGTCTGCTGGACGCAGCGATGGCTGCTGTCTCTCTCTATCTATCCCATCATTCATTAAGTCATCCCTCCACACACATTCCTCCATCCGTCTGCTCGTCCATTCATCTTGTACTCAACGATGCGCAGCCGGCCTATAGCCAGTCCATGGGCAGACAACTCCAGGTATAGCGCGCCAACCTGATCAGGTGATCATTGATTGATTGATTGAATTCTTTATTGGCAGAAAAGTAATCAGTACAGGGTACAGTCAAACAGAAATGTAATGAACTCTTTGCCTATAGAGGGGCTGAGCATGCTGCTGTTGCTGCCTCTCTTCTGCCTGTTGCCACGCCTCGCTTTCCGCTGCCTGCCGCCCGTGAGGTTTTGCCAATCCCACCCCCTCCCCAGCATCCACCTGTAGGCTCTTTTTAGATCCCCCTGGCGTCTTCACTCATTTCCTGTAATGCTATTTTTGGCATGTCATTTTGCTAAAAATATGCATGCTTACAGGGAATGAATTGAGACAGAGCCCTGACGCCAAACTATGCGTCAGATATCTATGTGCTCAATTGTGCTCAATACAAGTTCATTCCAAGAGTTGTCTGACTGAACTATATATCGCTACATCAATTCATCCCGATATTCATTCATTGTACCTCTCTTCCTCCAGTCTTTGACTAAAATAGCAGAACTACTACGCGTTGCATCGACCTTGATTGGCTAAATCCACCTGTTTCAGAAGTATATTTAGAAGTATTGTTTTGGCACCGGTGTGAAAAAAGAAATCCCCAGATGTGTGTGTCCTCTCCTATATCTGGTGGTTTGGGGAGGATATGAGAAAGAGAGAGACAGACTGCTGGAACACAAGACAAGAGTGAAACAAAATACTGAATAAAATCACTACGCTAGAGTGAAGGCTCATGGGAAAGAGCATACTGCAAAAGGATATGGTCTGTGGGTGGGTGTGTGTTG